>NC_058522.1:512103253-512290753 GCF_904849725.1 Hordeum vulgare subsp. vulgare
GATTTTTGCTCGACCAGGTCATAGATCCCAAAGGACAATACCATTACAAGTTGTAATGCCTCCATGTAATGAACTGCAAATTGTAGGAAAAATTGTATATATATATATGTGTGTATGTGTGAATGGCCGTGTGAAAAATTCAATGATATATATATATATGATCAGTTCTACGGAAAATTCTATTTTTATATATGCATAACATGTACAATATGTACTACATAGCGTAAGATATGTTCTAAATGAAAAACATAAAATGAAAAGCAAAAATGAACAATAAACCCCCAAATTCCAAAACCCCAAATCACCAAAGCCTCTAATCCCGGTTGGTGTCCTGGCCACGCCTCGCACGCTGCCCGCCACATGGAAGTGCATTAGTCCCGGTTCGTGGCAAACCGGGAATAAAGGTGTAGGGTCTTTAGTCCCAAGTTAATAGTCTAGGTTGGAGAACCGGGACTATATGCCCTTACCAACCAAGACTTTAGCCCCGTTTTCTACTAGTGTTAATGTAGCTCATTAATCATGCAAATCATATAAAATTGTAGCCATGGTTTACATCAGAAAATATCTTTAAACATCTATATATCTCCTTTCTTTTTACAATGATTCCTAACATATTGCACAGTCGAACGTTTCTATTTTAATTCCAATAACTACAAAGAGGAGGAAAGCCATGTGAGTTGGACAATTAATACTGAAGACCAAATACAAGGCCAATTGTCATAAAACTAGAGGTTACAAAGGTGTGTTTGCATGATTAAACAATGAATGTTTCCCCTCTTCAAATATTAATGCATTCCTAACTATCATCTATCATTGACTAATTTTACAAGAAAACAAAAAATCCTATTATCCTCTTAGGACGACAATCAAAAGAGAGTTGTAATTACAAATTTATGTGTACCTCAATACTCTTTGAATTTCGATGCTCACATAAAAAGTCACATTGTCATGCATACAAAAAGTAAACAAGGCATAGTTTCAAATAAGCAGACTAGTAATTAACCTGGTACGTTGCCGTGAAAAATGCAATTAAACTATGTGAAGGAAAAATGGATTGTAAAGTCTGAATATAGTCTTACATGTAACATAGACTGTAAAACAAATGACATTCCCGATTTCGATATGGGGGCAGAGCAAGCAGGTGGACTATAGCCATCCTTGGTGAACTCCACTACATAACAGATTATGGTAGTATGACGGTAAATGTCACTAGTAGGTTAAAAATACATGTGATGTTTGAACTAAATCTCCAAGTCAAGTAACATGCAGATAATTTTAAATACATTCGGAGGTCACCATTTGAGTTCAGACCATCCAATATAGACCACAAACTATCACACAACAACAAATTCTCGAGATGTGTGCACAAAAAAAACAAATATGATATATAAACGTATTTATTTCATGCAGACACATAACTTTATGCATAGAATAAGCATGTGCCAATTTTGCAGTATACGGTTTTAGCATCATAACCCAACAACTATACGCCTATCTGGGAAGGCTTTGAAAACAAATTCCTAATTACGCGAAAGGTACTCCGTGGAATACTGTGATGCACTATTAAGATCGTACACATGCCGCAGTGACTTAATATTCGGAGAACATCAGAAACGTCCCAGCCACTTCATGTCAAATAGTTGGTCGGTGCATATGCGAACACCTTTTATCTTATCAACTGAGGTCAAACTAAAATGAATTACTCTACGATGCTTATAGTTTGACAATGTATGCTCAATCATATGTATTCATATGTTTGTTGCATCAAATAGCTCTAAGCGATGAAAGATTGAATGATCTGAAACAACATTCCAAATTTTTCAAAAACAAGTGCTACAAGTATGAATTAAAAAACTGCACGCCGGTACAACCAACTGCAGAAACACCTGAGAAAGCTATCATTACATAATATTGTCAAAATTAGCTTACATCTAACATCTATGTGTAGAGAGTAGTCCCACTAGACCACTTCAGTACGAAAAAACTTTACATTTGGGACACAGTCAAAAAGGAAATCCATCTCTTGGACCCTAACAAAATCGGGGCTCACGCAACAATGCCATGAGCAACTTGCTTTTTGGGACCATATCTGAAATATACCGTGTGATGACAAAGCGCATTCAAACATTTTACTCAGAATGGGAATGGCCACAACAAAAATGGCCTATAAAGATCATGGATTCAGTGTGCAGTAAATTCTCTACGTATGCTCGATAAGGGTAGACGAATTAAGTTTGTCATATTTTTTTGGTACGTATGATTGCTTAACAAGTATGTTTGATAGGGAAAACTCAGGTATGTATTCCATGTACTATGCTCTACACTAGAATGGGCAGGGAGGACTAGCAACTTCGCTTAACAATGTAAGGATGGCTTCAAAATAAAAAATTCCAACAATGAGCCATCCACCCGTAAACAATGTATTAGCTGGCACTTTTATTTTTATCATGTATGTAGCACTCCAAGAAATGAGAGGAAAAGATCTATGGAGCATATTATCAATGAAAACCAACAACGCAAGCCTACGAGAAAAGTACGTACAAACTCATTTCACAAGATTATGTAATGTAGATGGGGCAACCTGTAGTAGTAGTTGGAACTTACGCAAGAACTTAACATTTGCTTTTGCAAGTGGATGCAACAATATTGCCGAACATTACCTTAATGCAGTTTGCTAAGATTTGTGCTAGAAGTTGCTTACATTTTGGACCCAAGCATGTATATATGTTTGATTCGTCTCCCACATACGGAAACGTATCCACAACTTATATATTTATGATTTACCATCGTATTTGTTAGTCGTTTTGTCAATGTCAAGTGCGAAGCTCAGACAACTTGATGTGTCGGAATATAGTTTCACTAGTGGGGACAAGGCCTATAGTCCCGGCCCGTAAGGGGCTTTAGTCCCGGTTCACCAACCGGGACCAAAGAGGCAGGACTAAAGGCCTAACCTTTAGTCCCGACCCTGTTCCAAGCCGGGATCAAAGGTGCTCCACGTGGGCGCCTCGGAGCGTCCTCAGGGGCAAGCCCTTTAGTCTCGGGTCTTAACACGGACCGGGACTAAAGGATCCGTCTGTTTATTTTGTTTGTTTGACCCAAAAAGGTACCTTATTTATTTATTTTTCAAATTTTATTTTTGAATATTCTTTGATTTGTTTTTATGTTTTATTTGAATTTTTAAATCTTTGATTTATTTGACAATTTAATCTCTAATCACCCATCCTCACTGCTCTAGCGTAGATTACTCATTTCAAATCGTCTAACTTCTCGGCCGGTCACCCATCCTTTCACTGCTTCACCCCGAGCACGCTTAACTTCCTGGTTCTATCGCCCCTAGTTGCCAAGTCTGCATTTGTTGTTCTCCTGACAATAGTAAGCTCTCAATCCTAAACAACCTAGGGTTTGATGTCATGTCACATGATTTAATTTTTTGAATTCAAACAATTATTAAAATAAACAAAATAAGTAATAATAATAGTGAATTTCAATGAAAACAACCTAAAGATTTTAAATAAAATTATTTTTTTCTTATTTTTGTGGAAAAAACTTCTTTTTGCCATAACTTTTTTTCATTTGGAATTTTCAGCATTTGAGAAAACTTCACCGGGTAAGCCCCGGTGAAATCGATTCCCAATTTTCTCTAGTTTTTTTTGATATATTAAACTTTTTTTTGACGTCGTATGCAAAAGTTATGGCCGTTTTACATTTTTCCCTTTTTTGAAAAAACGGTCAAAATTAATATCTCAAAATTTGTATACCAACTAGGCACTAAAACCTAACTACATCTCAAAGGATTTTATTTTTTGAAGATTTTAGCATTTTTGTTTATTTTCTACAAAACTAAAAAAGACGGTCCAGGAAGGGTAGAGTTTGAAAATTTCAGAATCCCCCTTTAGCCAAGAGTCCAATCATACTCGTCGACTACATTTGCTAGTACCGTTCCCGTCAGAATCACAACTAAGGTTAACCAAGCTAGAGTTAACCCTTTCTAACTTTATTTGCTATGTTGAGCTAAATGATCCTGAAATTGAAAAGAACTATAATGAACACTGAAAATGTTGAAACTTGGCATGGTATCATCATTTCATCCACATAGCTTGTGCTAAAAAGTTGAGAGGGTTACGAAAAAAACTGGATGCACTTCATGTACAAACTGGACCATCTCTTTCGAACTATCACGGTTTCGGACGAAAACCCATCTGCTAGAAAGATTTTTTATTTTTTTTACTTATTTCAACTTCAGACATTTTATGCATTCAATATAAACCATTCAAAACCACATCCTAAATTTCGACCCTTTATAACTTCATTTGCTATTTTTCATGCATTTAATGATTTTTTGACCTAAATGACCTTGAAATTGAAAAGCCCAACAAATGAACTCTGAAAAGGTTGAAACTTGGCATCGTATCATCATTTCTCCCACATAGCATGTGCTAAAAAGTTGAGAGGGTTACGTCAAAAACTGGATGCACTTCGTGTACAAAATGAACAATCTCTTTCGAAGTATCAGGGTTTCGAACGAAAACTCATCTATTGCAAAGGAATCTCATTTTTTTGAAATTATTTTAACTCCATACTTTTTGTGTGTTTAAAATACACCATTTAAAGCCACATCATAAATTTTCAATATTTTCTGACTTCATTTGGTATTTTTCATGCATTTACTTACTTTTTTGAGCTAACTGACCCTGAAATTGAAAAGCACTAGAAATGAACTCTGAAAAGGTTGAAAGTTGGCATGGTATCATAGTTTCACCCACATGGCATGTGTTAAAAAGTTGAGAGAGTTACGATAAAAACTGGATGCACTTCGTGTACAAACTGGATCATCCTTCGAAGTATCAAGGTTTGAGACGAAAACCCATCTGCTACAAAGGCATTTTATTAAAATGATTTTAAATCTAGACTTTTTATGCATTCAATATGCACCATACTATAACATGTTAAAATCTACAGAAAGTACAAACTAAAAATAATAAAAAACAACAATTAAATGACTAAAACAACTATATAAGCAAAACAATATTGTTTTAATTAAAATCCAAATTTAAATTATTCTAAAAATAACCAAATAAATCTTACTGTGATAACAATCTAACAAATGACTTGGAGAAAAAAGAATTAAATTAAAAACTATTTGTAAACTCAAGTTATTCACAATTTGGGTTTGAAGCAAATTTGAACAAATTCAAATTTAAACCATTCAAATTTAAAAACTAATTGCACGAACAGAAACTAGACAAAATTTTGAATCTAATGCAAAAAAGAATCACTCAAAAAAAATTAAATATCCTAAAAGATATAAGCAATTTAAAACAGAAACTACAAACAGAAATAAAATTTAAAAACAGGAAAAAATAAAAATACAAAACCCCTTTAGTCCCGGTTCGTGTCTCGAACCGGGACTAAAGGTCTACCCTTTAGTCCCGGTTCAAGACAGGAACCAGGACTAAAGCCTCCAAACCCTTTAGTCCCGGTTCGAGACACGAACCGGGACTAAAGGCCCCTTTTGAACCGGGACTAATGACCGACCGATGCCCTTGCCGTTCGAATCGGGACTAATGCTAACATTAGTCCCGGTTCGTAATGGAACCGGGACTAATGTGTAAATTAAGCTGGGACGGAAGCCCCTTTTTCTATTAGTGTTTGATTTATACAATTGAATTACAAAATTCACGAGACAGAGATATGATAACGAAACAACACATAATACAGATCACATATTTTGTAAATGGACGCACACAATATTAGACAACAGTAATAATGTTCGTATAATTGATTTCAGTTACGGGATATTCAAAGTGTAGTAAACCCAGATGTATATTCAATCACAGACAATAGTTAACAAAGAGGAAACTACTTTCAGTTTATTAGCGCGTAATGCAAAATGTGTTGTGTACACACAAATGACAGAAAAAGAACATGAATCTAGCGGCTACCATACCTAAGTAATACTTGCGTAGAACATCAACAACATAAAAAAATTGAAATGAAGTTGCTCTGATATTTGAACAACACACTGTTCACACTGCGTGTGATAGCAAACAAAAGTACATATGGAGGATGAATATTGCCCACACATGTGTGGCATTCATCACAGTAGGTTAGTTCTGATGATAGATTCTAGATTACCTTTTCAAAAAGGAAGCGATTCGAACTCGCATTTAGAAACTGAAAGTACGTCGCCGGATTCATAACCCATGGATCGAATAGGACGATAAATCTCAATGGCAATCTTGCAGAGATGCCGTACATTTCGATCTAGGTCACATGACAAGAAAAAAGGGGTCATATGAATGACGCATGCCTCCAATATGGACCCAGGCAAAATATTGCTACTTTTTCGAACATGTACAGACGAACACATTGCCTGAGGTTGTGTACTGGCGAAAGAAATACGCACAGTTTCTTTCGTTGATCGGACATGTACTGCATGAATCTCCAAACAGGATATCATACGGTGTCAGCCCGCTAGAAAAAATCACTCCCCTATTTTTAGCCAATAAGATTCACCATTTGTCGAAATAATTAGTCTAATATTTTTTTGGAAGGAGAAATAACAACATTGTTAACAATGAGAAATAATAATTTTAATAGATGCAAACTGAATTTATGATGTTATTGAGAGAAAATACTACATACATCAGTAGAAAAAGGGTCTTTCGACCGAGGGCCGAAAGACCATTTGTCCCGGTTTAAACCAAAATCGGGACCAATACCAGGCATCGGTCGCGGTTCGGTTTGCCGGTGCATTGGTTTCGGTTCGGTTCATCTCATTAGTCCTGGTTCGGACAAAAACCGGGACTAACGATCCAGCGAAGGCCACATGGCGTGCCGCGGAACCACGTGGCGTGCCGCGGATCATTAGTCTCGGTTTGTGGCACGAACCGGGACTAAAGGGTGAGCTATTAGTTCCGGTTTTAGATAAAAACCGGGACTAAAGTGTTGCCTATATAAACCCTCGCCCTTGCCCACCCTCTCCTGTGTTTTTGGGCCTTGAGGTGTGAGCATGCACGCCATGCTCTTGCCACTCTAATTCATGCACATGAGGTGTTCGATGAAATGCCCGAGCCACCATATATGAGAGAAGAAGAATGCTGACTGTTGTTGTGGGGTCGCTTCTCCTTCTTCTTCTTGTGCTAGATATTTGTTATGCACTAGGGGAAGAAGGAGTAGCGATCATCATCGACGATCGAAAAATCAGGTGAGGTAGTGTCCACCATATATAAGAGAAGAAGAATGCCGACTGTTGTTGTGGGGTCGCTTCTCCTTCTTCTCCTTGTGCTAGATATTTGTTATGCACTAGGGGAAGAAGGAGTAGCGACCATCATCGACGGTCGAAAAATCAGGTGAGGGAGTGTCCACCATAAATGAGAGAAAAAGAATGCCGACTGTTGTTGTGGGGGTCGATTCTCCTTCTTCTCCTTGTGTAGATAATTGTTATGCACTAGAAAAGAAGGAGTAGATACCATCATCGAAGGTCGAAAAATTAGGTGAGGGAGTGTCCACCATATATGAGAGAAGAAGAACGTCGACTGTTGTTGTGGGGGGTCGCTTCTCCTTCTTCTCTTTGTGCTAGATATTTGTTATGCACTAGGGCAAGAAGGAGTAGCGACGATCATCGACAGTCGAAAAATCAGGTAAGGGAGTGTCCACCATATATGAGAGAAGAAGAATGCCGACTGTTGTTGTGGGGGTCGCTTCTCCTTCTTCTCTTCGTGCTAGATATTTTTTATGCACTAGGGGAAGAAGGAGTAGGGACCATCATCGACGGCCGAAAAATCAGGTAAGGGAGTGTCCACTATATCTGAGAGAAGAAGAATGCCGACTGTTGATGTTGGGGTCGCTTCTCCTTCTTCTCTTTGTGCTAGATATTTGTTATGCACTACGGAAAGAAGGAGTAGCGATCATCATCGACGGTCGAAAAATCAGGTGAGGTAGTGTCCATCATATATGAGAGAAGAAGAATGCCGAGTGTTGTTGTGGGGTCGTTTCTCCTTCTTCTCCTTGTGCTAGATATTTGTTATGCACTAGGGGAAGAAGGAGTAGCGACATTCATCGACGGTCGAAAAATCAGGTGAGGGAGTGTCCATCATATATGAGAGAAGAAGAATGCCGACAGTTTTTGTGGGGGTCGCTTCTCCTTCTTCTCCTTGTGTAGATATTTGTTATGCACTAGGGGAAGAAGGAGTAGCGACCATCATCGACGGTCGAAAAATTAGGTGAGAGAGTGTCCACCATATATGAGAGAAGAAGAATGACGACTGTTGTTGTGGGGGTCGCTTCTCCTTCTTCTCCTTGTGCTAGATATTTGTTGTGCACTAGGGGAAGTAGGAGTAGCGACCATCATTGATGGTCGAAAAACCAGGCGAGGGAGTGTCCACCATATATGAGAGAAGAAGAATGTCGACTCTTTTTGTGGGGGTCGCTTCTCCTTCTTCTCCTTGTGCTAGATATTTGTTATGCACTAGGGGAAGTAGGAGTAGCGACCATCATCAACGGTCAAAAAATCATGTGAGGGAGTGTCCACCATATATGAGAGAAGAAGAATGCCGACTGTTGTTGTGGGGGTCGTTTCTCCTTCTTCTCCTTGTGCTAGATATTTGTTATGCACTAGGGGAAGAAGGAGTAGCGACCATCATTGACGGTCAAAAAATCAGGTGAGGGAGTGTCCACCATAGATGAGAGAAGACGAATGCCGACTGTTGTTGTGGGGGTCGCTTGTCCTTCTTCTCCTTGTTCTAGATATTTTGTTATGCATTAGGGGAAGTAGGAGTAGCGACCATCATCGACGGTCGAAAAATCAGGTGAGGGAGGGTCCACCATATATGAGAGAAGAAGAATGCCGAATGTTGTTTAGGGGGTCACTCTTCCTTCTTCTCCTTGTGCTAGATATTTGTGATGTGCCTTTGAATGGTGTATTTTGAACACACAAAAGTATGGAGTTCAAATAAGTTCAAAAAAATGAAATCCCTTTGTAACAGATGAGTTCCCGTTCGAAACCCTGATACTTCGATTGAGATTGTCCGTTTTGTACACGAAGTGCATCCGTTTTTTGTCGTAACCCCCTCAACTTTTTAGCACATGCTATGTGGGTGAAATGATGATACCATGCCAACTTCCAACATTTTCAGAGTTCATTTGTAGTGCTTTTCAATTTTAGGTCAACTAGCTCGAAAAAATAAAGTAAATGCACGAAAAATATCAAATGAAGTCAGAAATTGTTGAAAAATTGTGATGTGCCTTTGAATGGTGCATTTTGGACACACAAAAAGTATGGAGTTCAAACAAGTTCAAAAAAATGAAATCCCTTTGTAATAGGTGAGTTCTCATTCGAAACCCTGATACTTCGAGAGAGATTGTTCGTTTTGTACACGAAGTGCATCCAGTTTGTGTCGTAACTCTCTCAACTTTTTAGCACATGCTATGTGGGTGAAATGATGATACCATGCCAACTTTCAACATTTTCAGATTTCATTTGTAGTGCTTTTCAATTTCGGGGTCAACTAGCTCAAACAAATAAAGTAAATGAACGAAAAATACCAAACGAAGTCAGAAATTGTTGAAAATTTGTGATGTGCCTTTGAATGGTGCATTTTGAACACACAAAAAGTAGAGAGATCAAATAAGTTTAAAAAATGAAATCCCTTTGTAACACATGAGTTATCGTTCGAAACCCTGGTACTTTGAGAGAGATTGTCTGTTTTGTACACGAAGTGTGTCCAGTTTTTGACGTAACCCTATCAACTTTTTAGCACATGCTATGTGGGTGAAATGATGATACCATGCCAATTTTCAACATTTTCAGAGTTCATTTGTAGTGCTTTTCAATTTCTGGGTCAACTAGGTCAAAAAAATAAAGTAAATACACGAAAAATACCAAATGAAGTCAGAAATTGTTAAAAATTTGTGATGTGCCTTTGAATGGTGCATTTTGAACACACAAGAAGTATGGAGTTCAAATAAGTACAAAAAAATGAAATCCTTTTGTAATAGATGAGTTCTCGTAGAAACCCTCATACTTCGAGAGAGATTGTCCGTTTTGTACACAAAGTGCATCCAGTTTTTGTCGTAACCCTCTCAACTTTTAGCACATGCTATGTGGGTGAAATGATGATACCATGCCAACTTTCTACATTTTCAGAGTTCATTTGTAGTGCTTTTCAATTTCAGGGTCAACTAGTTCAAAAAAATAAAGTAAATACACGAAAAACACCAAATAAAGTTAGAAATTGTTGAAAAATTGTGATGTGCCTTTGAATGGTGTGTTTTGAACACACAAAAAGTATGGAGTTCAAATAAGTTCAAAAAAATGAAATCCCTTTGTAACCCATGAGTTCTCATTCGAAACTCTAATACTTCGAGAGAGATTGTCAGTTTTGTACACGAAGTGCATCCAGTTTTTATCGTAACCCTCTCAACTTTTTAGCACATATTATGTGAGTGAAATGATGATAGCATGCCAACTTTCAACATTTTCAGAATTCATTTATAGTGCTTTTCAATTTCAGGGTCAACTAGCTCAAAAAAATAAAGTGAATGCACGAAAAAATAATCAACTAAAATTATGGAAGTGCTTATTTGTTAAAAAGAATCAAGTAAAACAGTAACTAAAAAGAAAACAGAAAAATCAACTAAAAAGAATTTTTATAAAGTTTTTGTTAAAATCCTTAATAGAAAACTAAAATAGAAGAGGGAAAAAATGAAAGTAAAGTTATTCACAAATTTTAACGAATTCAAATTTGAAAACTAAATATTTAGTTCTAAGTAGAAAAAACAAAATAAATAAAGCAAAGAACAAAACAAAAAATATGGAAAAAAATTTGAAACTATATGAGAATTTATAGAGAAAATTCAACGTAAATTCAAAGTGACATCACTTTCCAAAGTGACCTCGGTTTGAATTTAGGTTGAATTTTGTCCATAGTTTTAAATATATTTTCAATTTTTCAATTTACAGTGTGTTTAGGTCCGTAAGCCTGCTTTAGAGAGGAGCTCGACACGGTTGGGACAGCGGGGCTTATAAACCAGTCGCGGCTCCTCTCGAGAAGCGAGGTGGGACTAAACTTTGGAATGTCGCCAGCCGAGGCCTTTAGTCCCGGTTCGTGGCACGAACCGTGACTAAAGACCCCCTTTAGTCCCGGGCCGAGCCACGACCCGGGACTAAAGACCTTCGTTTCCTGCCATTCCGCCTGCCGAAGAAGGGTCTTTAGTCCCGGATTGTGGCTCGACCCGGGACTAAAGGGTGTCTTTAGTCACGGTTCGTGCCACGAACCGGGACCAAAGCTCCGCCTATATAGGCGGTAGTTGGAAATTTATGATGTCCAAATCGCGGTTTCATCTTCTTCTTCCTCTCGCGTGCGACGCGGACGAACCCTCGATCGACGCCGACTCTTCCCCGACGCGCTGTCGCCGTCTCCGCGCTCCTCCCCGCCGCCCCCTCCCTCGCCGTCAATGTCATCGTTGTCGCCGCCGCCCCCTCCCCTCTCGCGGTAAGCCCCCTCCCCCTCTCCCGCTACGGTAAGCCGGCCGGCCCCCTCGCTCCCCATCCCGCTCCGGTAAGCCCACTCCCTCCACGTGCCGCCGCCCCCCTCCCCTCCCGCTCTAGCACCCCAAGGCTGCTGCCATTTAGATTTGGGCCATCGGTTCAAGATGCTAGAACAAATTGAAATAATGGAAATTGAGATGCATATGTTAATACGAAAATCAAGATATATATGTTTGTTGAAGATCTTTTGATGGGCTACCTAGAAAGAAGGAAAAAATCATGTTTGTAAATTTCATGTAAGTAGGCACACATTACGTTTGAATTAGACAAACAATGGTTTATTTAAACTTTGGAGAGGAAAAAGGCACATACATATTTCACAAACCTACAAATATCGTCGTTTTGTTGTTGTTAATATAATGCATAAAACAGTAGTTAAATTCTCACTTTTGCTTGCTAAATTGTGCTAAGTTTTGTTGGAATGTCCGAGTGGCCAATCTAACTATGTTTATATATATATATATATAGATGTTCAATTCTTTCGATATATATATAGTGTCACGATTGTTTTTTACACACATTTACCACATTAAAACAAGAAATGACTGACGATGGATATTGGGAGTGTGAGTATTACGGCGACTCTTGGGGTATGTGCGACACGCCTCACCTGCGAGACGATAGGTTCTTCAGCATGAAGCTTGACGAGAATGGAGATATGTACCTCCCTTGCCATGAAAGAGGATATGTGTTGGAGAGGCTCGATTTTGAAGACCACGAGAGAATTGAGACAAGGAGCGCTAACCTCAGGACCATACATGGTCACACATTTGATATCCAAGTATTTAATTCAGTTTTTCAAACAGAATTTGGGTGCCCAAAGTGGGAAGGTTTTTGCAAGGCATATGGATTTCAGGAGGGTATGGAAATCACATTCGATCTTCGTCCTGAAAATAATATGCCAGACAACATCGACATTTGGGTGGTTGTCGATGATATGCTTCTTGTTTTACCTCCATGTGAGTTTCGATCTCAACCATATTTGTCAAATAATTTGCATTTATATTTAGAAATAGTTGGTGTCAACCTGTTTTTCTCTCTATTTATTTCCCAATTGAATTTGAAGTTTTTAGCAAGTTATACACATATCTTTTGAATATTGTAAAAAATTATAAGAATATTTAGGAACACTAAAATTTTAATTTTATCCAGTGGTATAGGCATAACACCTTAACACCGGTATCACTAAATATTCTTCGCAAAAGTTGATCTAATTGTTTGATCCTAAAAATAACTACACGTAGAGGTTTAGATTTCTCACGAGAATTGTATTGTGTAGTAAGAGAGTCCTCTCGCAAGTTACATGTCATGTGGTGTTTGTTGTCTATTAAAAAAATTATTTGATGCTCAATATTTAATGAAACGGCTGGTAAGTTGAGCTGTACTACCGGTCCAAATATATACATCCAATAAGAAATGACCATTAATTTCACCGAATAACGAGTGATATGCCCTGAAAATTGAAGAATTGAAAACTTTGGTCACACGTTGCAGGTTCGTAGTTATTGGGTCATAGTTAATACTGTACTAAATAATTGTCTCATGTTACATATTGTACAACAACAACAATACATTGTGCTTAGGGACGTGGAAACGTCGAGATGCTATTATAGACCAGCAGCTCACCATCGTAACATGAAGAAACTCCCTATATAGGTCGATGAAAAGGGATGTACTAACTTCTTAGTTTGGACACCGGCCGGCTTGAGTGGCGGAGGATGTCATCACTCGTCGGGATGCAAGCTACTAACTAGAGTAACACATGACAAGATGATTGAAAATCGTCATGGACTTGTCATTAATAAGGAAGATAAATAGATGGTACAAACATTTTAGACTAGGATTGTACTCGATGCGTACGTAATATCCAGTCGTGTTTAATACCATAATTAAGTTTGCAGGTGTATGGACTTTTAGGCTGAAGAGAATAATTAGTTGTCGGACCGATAGTGAATCATGAAATTGCCCTTTGAATGATCGTAGCACATGTGTGATGGTTTTGAATGGTTTATATAATGCCCACTTTGTGTGGAACTGTTTAGAGCTCAAGGTGTACTATTAAAAAAATTTAATATGATGTTTTAACAAGTTATACTCATATCTTGTGGACATTTACAAAATTTCTAAGTATTTTTGAAACATTAAATTATTACAAAATTTGGATGATTGTCCATGATATGCTTCACGTTTTACCTCCATGTGAGTTTCTCAACCATATTTTTCAAGTAATTTACATTTATATTTAAAAATAGTTGGTGTTCATCCATATACTAAATTTGTTAAATTATAGTTTACAGCTTATTTTGTTGCTTCGACTGAATTACGGAAGTTAATTGACATGACACACTACACGTATGGATCACATCTAACTTGGGAGGAGAAGGATGTTCTTCTCCACTTTCTTGTTGCTGGTGTTCTGGCTTCTAGGGATACCTTCCCGTATCATTTCGAAATTGGCCAAAATTATTCATTTTACATGCCACTAGTCCATAGGTTGAGGCCGGATGACATTCGCCGAAATGTCTTGGTAAAAGTTTCCTAATTAAGTACGCTCTACTATTGCATAAATGGTGTGGATTACATTGCTAACTAGGTTATTATTATGTTCTTCAACGGCAACTGCCACATGATGTAGTGCCTCTGTTGAAGCACCCAGAAGGTTAAATGAAAATTAGAAGCCCGCTGAGGGCTGAGTTCGATGCTCCATACTCGAGTAACCTCAAATCAAGATAAAAATGCTCCAAACTGAGGCATGTAGAGAAATAAAGAAGGTTCGCAACCCACAAGCTGGAGATCGTTGGATCTATGTGATTCATCATGAAGACATATGTGTTATTTTGTTTTATGACATTATATCTAAGAGCGAGGACTAGGTCTTATGAGAGGCAAGTTATTCTGGTTTATATTATTACTTGACATGATCGATTAGGATGCATGCATATATGCATGATGACTATATATATATTATGATGTTTCTCTGTTTTATTTTATGTGTATCATATGATAACTTGGTATATGATTAAGATGATGATGAGTTGTTAGATGATCGATTAGAATACTATTGCCATAGAAATGATATGAAATTATATAGTGTAAAAAAGATGCATATATGTGCATGTAACTCGTGTCTACATTTTGTAAATATGTTTGACAAAGCACGACGGATGAGATGGTGTAATATATTTGTGACGATGTGTAATATATAGGTAACAAATAAATGGGAAATTAGGGGGCAGCAAAATAGCCCATTCAATTTAATGCAAAACCCTCAACCCAAAAATTGCTCAAAAAAACAGCGAAAAAATAGCCCCGGTTCGTAATACAAACCGGGACTAATACTCGTCCGCCCCTCACTCCCAGCCCGGCCACGTGGAAGGCCATTAGTCCCGGTTCGGGGCCGAACCGGGGCTAGCAATAGTCCCGGTTTATTAGTCCCGATTCGCGAACCGGGACTAATGGCCCAACCGAACCAGGGCTAAATGCTCTTTTTCTACTAGTGATAAGTGTCGTTGGTGTAGTACAAAATTTATACTAACTTATTTTGGGACGGGGGAGTATATAGTTAGGAGGCATTAATGAGCAATTATATGGGGAGTTATGAAAATGGTTTCACTCCTAAAATAACGCTACTACCATGTTTATCGAAGAAGTGTTTACTTCCATTCTTAGCTAGCACATAATTGATCCATATCTCACCGTACCCTTCTCCATACCTATAAAATCCCCACGATAGAGCACAAGCAGGCACACAAAAAGATCAGTGCTTACCTACACCTCTCCAACGCATCTAGAAAGATGGTGTCCTCTTCTGGTTCCACCGCGTCCACCCTCTCCGCCGACTCGTCATCGTCTTCCAACAAGGAGGTGCAGGAGGGCACGTTCAAGTGCAGGGTTTGTCCGCTCACTTTCAAGACCGTGCGGGCGCGGGCTAGCCACCAGAAGGTGCACAAGCACAAGCCGCGCATGGAGCATCGTCCAGCTTCGTCCCTGCCGCGCATGACCTGGGCGCCGTCGTATGCCACCTATTTGAACAACGCTCGCCTGCATGCCAACCTGTTCGCCGCCCACAACTACCCCGGGCCCCGCTTCGTCCCGCCTTCGTTGCCATTGCAAACCGGCACAGACCTTGCTCCCGCTCAAACATCGTCTGCTGTGTTAGCTCCTGCGGCCGGCGGCTACCCCGGGAACGGAGATGGAAGTCACCTTGCACGCCAGCAAGGGGTGCCTGTCGTCAATCAGGAAGAGACGACTACTGCTGACGGGATTGATCTCACTTTGAAGCTCTAGGATTATGATTTCGATTGTTTTGGGGTCACCTAAATGCTTAAGTAGTTCCGTTAAGTTATCTGAATTATCTGTTTGCTTTCGTTTTACTTTAACTCTGCGATTCAAAGATGAGATCGGTTGATGTACCCAGCGATCATACTGTAATTCAACCAAGTGGTTATATCAGGATGGGTTTTCTTATAATGTGTGTATTGTTATTTGGACGGATGGACCATCTGTTTAAAAGGAATACTAATATGAGTTGGAAAAAAATTCACGGTATGGAACAGGGTCAAATTATTTAGTTTTCATCCAAGGGGGTTGTACAACACGAAGTGGGTACCTGTGGTTTAACACTTTTGTTTCGGTATACTCCTCAACAAAACGTAAAAGGAGAAACGTATTTTTCTTTTGGAAAAGGAGGATAACCCCCGGTCTCTGCATCTGGAAGATGCATGCGACCATTTTATTGATTATTTCCGAGGACCTTACAAAGTAGTACAACAATATGCCTGAATCCGTCATCTTGACAACATCTGCCGTTACTCCTATCCATACGATGAAGGGGTGCAAGCTGAGCCAAATACCCAGACCTCTCACCTAAGCCTAACATCTAAAACCGGAGGCCCCGACCGAGCCACATACCGGGTCAGGGGCACAAATCGGTCTGACGCACTCACATGTGTCGCCGCCACCATCTTCCACCGGTACATCTTCAGAGCAGATTGAGGTGCCAGCCTTGGCAGGTGCCTCCGCCATCGACGCCACCATGACGCCAGACGACGACCTCCACCTACGCGAGTCCATCTCCAAGCAACGGACAGAGATCCATGCTAGGATAGGGCCGCACCACCGCCGTCGCCCACCACCCACAAGCGCCACCCAACCCCAGGGTTCCCAAAGCGGCGCCTTCAAGAAGAGAACGACGCCGTGAGCGTCGCCGCCGCCCAACAAAGTTAGGGCTTTCGCCCAGGAAACCTAGGGGAAGGGGAAGTGAGGGGATCAGTCCATACCGACGCCTCCAAGGAGGGGAACGACGCCCTCAGGCGTCGCGGTCGACGCGGCCGGCCATGGTCGGCCAGGGATTTCGCCCGAATTAGATCCCCGCCACCAGCAGCACCTCCTGTACAGAACCGGCGACCCAAGGAAGTGCAGCCCGACCATGCTAGCCCGCACGCCAAACATGGGAGGAGGGGATGCGCCAGATCGCGCGCACCGGCAACCGCAGAAGCCGCCGCCGGTCGCCAACGACCACCGGATCCCGCCGCCCGCGCGGCCCGGACTCCAGATCCACCGCCCGCACGGCTGCTAGCTTGCCGTGCCTCATCCCTGGAGCCGCCGCTCCAGATCCGGAGTTCCCCACTCAGACGCAGGGCAGCCAAGCCAAGGCCCCACCGTCACAATCCTTGGCGCCCCAGTCTTGCCCGGCGGCTGCCTCACGTGGCGGCGAGGAAGGGAGGGGGAGGGAGTGGGGCGGCTAGGGTTGGGAGGGGTAGGGAGGGGGAGTTTTCCCCGCTAAAAAAAGGGGGGAAACGTATACCCTCCTTGTATTATACACTATTGTACATTACAGACAGACATACATGTACCCACCTCGTATTGCATACATACGGCGGCCTGTAGTGTACAATATGAGATAGGTATACGTTTTCTTTTGTACGTTTTTTTTTGGGGGGTGTACCTAAGCACACCTCCTGGTCTAATCATTTTATACAAAACATGTTTCCTAGAATTTTGTTGAGTTTTGTTTGTTAACATATGAAGTATCAAAGGTGGAGAAATATATATATATATATATATATATATATATAAGACCAGTGCTACAAATCAATCGAAGGGAAACATAAGCCGCCTCCACGGCTGTTAGATACACATCATCATAACCGTCGCTTGGGCCTCTCGCGGAATCTGCATCTCTCTCCCGTAACACAAACCAGCATCGCTCCTTTTCAGTCGCTGCCTCGCATCGCTTGGCCTTGATGCAGTAGACCACGTCGTCCGCTTGTCTTCACTCGACGGTGATGCTGCAACACGCGTCCCATACCATTGCTGCTACGACAGTTCGCCGCCGCTCACGGCCGTCGGAGGCGCCGCCGAGCGTTTTACTTCAACACTCACACACAACCGATGAGCGCTCCATTGCAGCGCCAAGAGGTGCATCACACCTCTGAGACCGCCGACGAGCGCTGCATTGCAGCGTCGGGCGCGCCGGCAAGACCTCCATTGCAACACCGGAAGGGAGCGCCAGCGAGCCGCATCGAATCTTGGAGACCACCGGTGAGCGCTCCATTGCAGCGCCGGGAGCGCCGGTGGGCCCACCATTGCAGCACCGGGAGGGATCATGGCGAGAGCTTCATTGCAGCGCGGCTAGCCGAATCACAACTCACAGAGACAGAGACCGTCGGTGAGCGCTCCATTGCAGCATCGGGAGCGCCGGCCAGAGCTCCATTGCAGCGCCAACAAGTGCTCCATTGCATCATCGGGAGGAAGCGTTGGCAAGCGCTCGATTGCAGCCACGCAGCTCCGTCGAAGTCGCTGCCCTACCGTCATAACAGGGTCGCATCAATTTGTCGTCGTTGCTGCACAAATCGTTGCATGTCGTGGCCACCGTTGTAGCAATGGACTGGTGCAAAAACACAAGGGTTGCAGGCGCGACGGAGCCACATTGAAACCTTGCAGGTCGGGTGGTAGGAGTTGCCCTCCCCTGGGCCCTGGCCTTGCCCTTCGGTTGTGGTGGCCGGCGTAGCACTTCTCCTTTTTGCAATCGCAACCCATGGCGAGGATGCACAAGCGATGTGGCTGGGTCGTCCTCTCTGTTTTCAAACATTGACGGGGTTGGGCGGAGGATGGATCAAAGCGGCGGACGGCGGCAGCCCGTGCCGATTTTCTAGCTGCTATGCGGTGCTCGCCATGGGTATTCTCCTCCGGTTGTTAGGATGAGTGGGATTGGAGATGGAAAGAAGAGAAACATGTGGATAAGACAGCTTCGGCCTTGAAGATAAGGCCGGGGAAGCGATGGGCTGCCTGGCGTGGCCACGTGGCGCACAGAGGAGGGGGTTTACGAGATGAAAATTTTAGTCGGTAGATTTAGATTTATAATGGTAGTATAGACGTTCATATGTGATATGGAGATATTCTATTGTCTTCATATCTTGGATCCATGTATGCCATGCACCCTCACCCAGGGGCAGCAAATGTCCACTCTTCGTGAAAAAAGTGCATGTTCTACTTCTCGAAAATGGTCTTAGACATAAGAAAATATGGACGACATAGGAATAAGAATGAGAAAACAGAAGTGATATTTTCTGATGTCTAATTAAGATGCTTTCAGAAGAGCATTATAGTAGTTTAGTGAAAAACATGACTACTTTTAAGAAAAGTGTAACTGTGTCAAAAGGTGTAAGCTGAACCCCGGATTTATTTTGCCTGTGACACAAAAATTCCACACTTCACTAAAATATCACAAATTAGAAAAATAAATAAATTAGGTTTCAATGTATCACAATTTTCTGAATTTTAACTAGTTTTACCCGACTTCAATTTGGTTTATAGCTGAGTTGCACTTTTTTTTTATACCTGATCGAGTTGCACTTTCACTAAAATGAAGTACCATTTTCAAAACAGACTTTTAGATGAGATAACGTTGTGGGCTTAATTTTATATTTATAGTAAACATGAAAGGCTCCCTCAAAGTGAGTGTAGCTACATACACACACCAACTCACGGGATCCTTCATGTTGCCGCTACCATCTGCACATGTTCATTCAGATCGAACATTTGGTGACGTCCTTGTCTAATCCACCCATGGAGTCATAGCTTTGCTCATGTGATCTTCTCCTCGACCATAATACATTTTTTTCATCTCGGGTCGCGCTAACCAGGGCCAAGAGTCCATAATGGTTTCCACTTCCAATGTCATACCAAATACCCGTAGCCTAATAGCTATAGCATGTCCCCGAGGATGCCATTGCCAAGGAAGATGTGAGCACCGAAGCCGCCAAGGTGGGATTTCTTGAAGGATTGCATGAAGACATGCACTTCCACGTAATTTCATGTGAATTCACAAACTTCCTAGATTTGGTGAACAAGGACAGCTTGGTTGAAGACAAGAATCACACAATAGAAGACATTTGCAAGCATAAGATGGTAGACCTAGGAAGCTCAAGCAACAAAAGCCCCATCTTTTTGGATTCCACCACCATAAGAGTATGCTACCCCAAATCTACTTAGAACCCCAACGCAAGAATCCAAACCCAACTACTAGGAAAACCAGAATGACCGCATTGCCCAGATCACTTGTTTTGTCTCTCGCAAGAATTCTCCCTTCTCCTACATATGTCTCAAGAATAAGGTAGTTGTTTTGCGCCCTAGAAGAAGTGCAGAACCCCTAGACCACGTCGAAGAGCCACTACAAAAAACCAGTATAATGTTGGAAGAGGACACTTGAACCAGATCATAATTCAGGAAGATACATAAGGCCTAGAAACCGTGATGAGCTTGATCCTTCTCAACTCAATAACCTTGTTTCATTATGGAGCTTCTCATTATTCTTTTCGTAAGAGTTTTGCTTTGGAAAGGGGTATGGCTACTCACTATTGCAGGAATGCCTACCAGTAGCAAGCACAAAAAGCCCAGAAGTGTCGGGCGAGGCTGTGAAGGGTACCCGACAATGGTCTCCTTCCACTAATAACATGTCATGAATGGTGGGCATGTCGGCTGCCACTGGTGAGGTTATTTCAATGGAGGGCGTAGGTTAGTTCCATTCAGAACGATTGTACATAGCAATTAATACATCTCTCTCTTTTCCCGCCACTGATGTGTGTAGCAGGCGTGGCAATCACTTTTGGCACACACCAATGGTAGTAAACAATCCCTACAGAAGATTTATTATCATTGTTGTGACATTGTTGTGGAAGCATTTAAGTGTCGTGGTTGTAGCATTTTGCACTTTATCATCACGTTACATTACATGTATAGAATGTTGTCTCAGTTTTGAAACAATCATCCATATGCATACAACACATTACAATGTTAACACAATAATTATGAGTATTAGGTAAGAAAACATAGATATGAGTGTAGGGCAACAAACATGTCTCAACACATAATTAACAGTTTCACAAGTTGTTTTGAAGAACCACGCAAAAAGAAAAAGTTGTTTTGAAGAAATATATCCACCGACTTGGGTTGTCAGTGGCAATCCACCACAGCATGTTTTCGACTCGGGTAAGTCATTGTTCTTCGGCTCTTCCTTGTAGTGGAACTTCTAGTACTTACTTATAACCTCCTTTTTGATGATTTTGCTCTAAAGCTTTTGGAAGCGCTCATGCTCTCTTAAGAATTCCCCTATGTCCCTCTCCTTCTCCTCAGACTACTAGATGATTTGGCTTGGATGTCGCAAACATTGGCTTTTGTGGAAAAAGTCATCCATGATGACCTGGTAGCAACAAGAGTTGGTGATGAACTTGAATTCTAAATGTTGTGTTATATATTTTTTGTAATCCTTACACTTCAGTAGAGCATCATCTAGAACCTCCTTTAATTTGGACCAAGACTTTTGAGGATGTCTCTTCGAATCAAAGAAATAAGCCAAGCCTTGCACCGGCAATATTTGGGGATTTGAAGCTCGATCAAGTGTCCAAAGCCTCTTAAATCCGTCAAGGTTGTGCTGCCATATAGGATATTTGCATGGAACAACTCATTAAAGAGAAGATCAATTTTGTTGACCGAAAACTCCTCCATGAAATTATAACCCTCTATAACCTTGGTCATGTAATGTTCTTGCCATTCTTTTAACTTATCTAACACGTTGGCATGAAGCAGCTGAAGTTTGATCGAGAGAGTCCTCAATGTAGAGTCTAATATCATCGGTTGACCGGGCTTATACATAATCCATGTGCGCCCTTCAGGGCCGACAAATGGCATAGGTGGGTTTTCCGCAGATGGTTTGGAATTGGCAGGTAGATCCTTACCTGCTCATGGCAGAATATCATGGACTATGTGTGCAACACCAGTAAGGTTGAAAAGGGGCCCAAGGTCTACAAAGGTGGGATCACCGTCATTAGCAGAAAATCTTAAGAAAGTGGCCCTCGGTCACTTGTCATTATGTAATAATGCCCTCTTCAGGAGGATGAGGCAACAGCCATGATTCAAATCCATTATTTACCTCAAGTACCTCCACCCTCACCGTGTCCAGTGGCAAGATGAACCCATGCATCATTCTAGTAATATCGATAAATAGGATGGTGTTCCCCTTGACAATCCTTATCATCATGTCGGACACGTTGGCTAGCAGCTAGCTGGAAATAAATTGTGGTAATTGTGGCTGCATGATGCTACTAGACATATGTTGCTGGGTTGAAGTCAGCTTGCCCGTGCGGAAACATTTCAACTAGCTTATTTTGAACTACAACATCTATTGTTGCATCTAACGTGAGCCCTAATCGTTCTTGCACTTTGGCTTCGACCTTTTCATCAACCATGTTTTTCTTTCTCACTTTTAAAGTTTTATGGTTTGGGGATAGACCTTATCCTACAAGGCCATTATCGTGCCCAGTCTTGGGTTCCTGTTAACCCACAAGCCCTCATTGACTGTCGGAGTAAGAGGAACGTCATACCAACCGTTGGGAGAATTTGGAGGAGCGGATCCAAATTCCTGCTTTATTTTTCTCAAAGATAAATACATATGTTGTGGTACAAGGTTAGGAAGGTAATAAGCGTATTTGGTACTAAATTATTGTGATTTCTATTTTCATGACACTTGGTTCTGCTTAGTTTTGTCTATGTTATTTCTCATTCTTCACTTTCCCCCTCCTTTGCACGACCCACCTTTACAAATTCTTTGACACGGGTTTGCCATCGGTTCAAACTAGTTCAGTGTTACTTCGCATAGTTACTGACGCATGGGACACCCCCCCGCCGTCCTAATTGTCTATGCTTGTGTGGTCGGAGGTGGCCCCATTGCTCATCTCACACTTAATATGCGTCGAGCGTGGCACTGAACCCCGGTTGGCCTTGTCCAGGACGAGCTACGCGTGTCATGCTACTATGGCCTCGACATTTCCAAAAAGGTGTACTACTCTTAGAAGTTATTGGGCGACAACAGGTAGGGGCCATAATAGTACTAGATGCGAGCGGCGTTGTTGTCGGCAAGGATCTAAGTCCATCGCCGACTACTTGTAGTTTAGTTTGGATTCACCCTCTCTTCTGCAGAGAGCCCTTACTAGAAGGCGCGGATTTCCTACGATATGGCGGGCATGCCAATGGTGGAATCTAGGTCGACCGAGAGGCCCCCCATGCTTACCAGACCGACAACAGGCGCATGTGCAACGGCGCCATGATGCCACAACGAGCGAGGGGCTCGGCTTTCTCGACACTAAGGTGGGATGAAGGTCATGGACGGACCTGGCTTGAGAAGGGGAAGTGGGAGAGGATTGCTAGGGTTTGGGGTTGTGGAGGCGAACGACTGCTGAGACAGCTGTGGGAGGTGAGGGTAGTGAACGCAGTGGATGTGTGCTAGTTCGTGGCCATAAACACCCACTAATCGGCGCGTGATGGGCACACCGATGACACAACTCCATGTATGGAAAACAAAACACCGCATATTCATCGTGTGTGAAAGAACAACCAGCGTGACTATGATTCGACCACTCATTCATGTGGACGCACACACGAGCAACTATGAGAGTGCCACATGGCGAAAATTCATAACTACAGTGTAACACATCCAATACTTTCTGCCTTGCAACTGATCTGGACGTTATTCCGCAAGATGAAACCTAGCATTTTATTCTACATACTTGCTACTTGAGCCGGGTTGACGGGCTCACCTTCCGGGCTCAATTTCGTGATTTAATTGATATCTTCAGGAAGCATGCTCGAATTTCTAGACTTTCGCTTGCTCTTGTTTATGGGGTGGTCCTTTCCTTGTGACTCATTTCCTCTCGTCTAGTGGTGGGTTATTCCTCTTGATTGTCATCTATATATACGTCAAGGTCACTCATCTCGGCGTCATGGTAAACAAAGTTGGGTTCCTCTTGAGATGATGGTCCGGCATAGGTTTCCATTCGTCGGACATTCCTCAAACTATAGTATTGTCACAAAGAATTATGAAAGAAACATAAAAAAGAAATATCGATGGAAATTTTTGGCATGATCTTTCCCAAAATAAGGCCATATTGAGGGCCAGAAAGTTGAGAAAATGGAAAAGAAGCAACGTTTCGTCAAAGAATTGACACTAATACCAATTCCTAGAAATCAAACACAATCTTGTGGCTCTACCTCAGGACACCAATATAGATTGTAAACAAGAATCACAAGAAAACATAAAAAGACTAAAGATAAACCAATTTTTTTGGCATGACTTTTGCTAAAACTAGACAATACCCCGAGTATTGTAGCGGGATGATGGTGTAATAAATAATTTTAAAGAGAGGGGCACATGGTAGGGAGAAAAGGAGTATGAAAAAAAAAACGTTTTGTCGCAGAAGAGGGCTTGGTTTCATGTGTAACTCTGAAATCGGTGTCATCGTCTTCCCGTATCAACGTCAACCTATGAACCTCTAGGTATGTACAGTTGTACAGTACCTACGTTGATCTGAGTTATGCGAATGAGATCGAGGGAAGGAAAAAAATTCATGAATCCTCGTCAGGTGATGAGGTAGTTGCTATTTATTAGAACAATTCATCTGAGAAGGACATCTTATGAGGTAATGAAGCGACGCCTAGAGTTGTTATTCCTAAACTTGTTTCGTACGTGGAGAAGTTGAATATCAATAAGACATTGGGGATGTGGATAGACAAATATTTGTGTTACTTCTTTTTGCGTAGCCGATATAATGAACTCATGGTTAGTAAACTAAAGCAAAAAAACATAGATGATGATGTGGCATCATGGTAGAGCAGGGAGACTCAGTAGTTTAATTGCATGCTTGTTGATATGGCATGATAGCTGAGTTGTAATGTGTCCATGTGAAGATAAATAGAATAGTGGGGATAACTCTGTCCCCACGCTGTTGCAGTAACTTTGTTAAAAAATATGTATGTAGTTTCTAAAAGTAACTAAATCTAATGAAAAGAAAGTATAAGCTTGAAAATCAATAAAAAAAGTGTCTAAAAATAGAATGAAACCATTTGAATGACAGTTAAAAATGACATTTCGAACAAAAATGTGAAGGATGACTATCTTGAATATGTGATGTGGCAGGATTAGATGCATAGACTAATGCAAAAATAATTGTAATTTATAAGTGAAATGCATGACTTGCTTATGTGGAAGATTTTGTATTACTTAGTGGGGGAGAAGACTTAAATGCATTGCTTAGTGAAACGTTGACGTGAACACTTTGCATGTTGAGAATATAAGGACCAACTTCTTAAAAATGTAATATTAGGGTAGGCGCTAGGAAATGGGCACTACATACATTTCTGCATTGACCTTGAAAATGGAAAAAAAAATCATTTTTCTAAATCATTTCAAATTCAAAAAAAAGTTATAGGACTAACACACAAATTGGAATTCCCATGCTTAAATTTAAGAAGTATTTGAGTTCATTCACAATTTCTAAAGCATTAGCTCATTTTCCGGCCTCTAAAAAGGGCCAAATGCTCTTCTATAAGAAATAGCATGAAAACGAGTTTGGAAAGGGAGGAAACTTTGCATGGTGTCTTCATTTGACCCATGTAGGGTGTGGTAGAAAATTGAGAGCGTTAGTACACCTCATGTATAAACTAAACACTCTCCGATGACGTATTAGAGTTTGGAACGAAAACCGTCGCGTGCCACACACAACTCCATTTTTCTAAGTCATTTCGAATTCAAATGTCATGACTAACACGCAGCATTGGAATTCTCATGTTCAAATTCAAGAACTATTTGAGTTTGTTCGCTATTTCTGATGCAATAGCTGATTTTCCGGCACTGAATTGGATAAAGCGCTCTTCAGCAAAAAACAAATTACTGAACTTAATATGTATTGTTTCCTGGAATGTTTACAAAGTGTTCCTTGTATAGTTAGTATTCCGGACTCAACATTTGTGGTTGAAACTCAACAGGCATGTTCCAGACCATCGTTAAAAAAGGGCTAAGATTTTACCAAAATGTTTACAGAATTATATGAGATTTATTCTACTTTTTACATGAATGTTATAGTTTGTTCACCAGATTTCGAGTCCCGAACTAAACACGCATATTTCTCCCAAACTATACTTTCAAGAGACCTGAAATCTTACCGTAATACTTCCTTATTTATTTTTTATTTGCAAATGTATTTTTATCCTCTAGAAGTTGATTTCTTAATGCAAATTTGAGGCTGAAACTAAACTGTCCAGTTTCCCCCAAATCGTGAGGCAAAAGTGATTTACGAGAATGTTTATTGGATTATGTGTTATTTTCTGGTATGTTCTCAAATTTAACCTGTATCTCCGTTCATACAGGAATGACGAGATTTTTCAATCCAATGCTCAAATATTATGGGGAGTAAACGGGTTGAGTTAATGGGAAAAAAGGCTTCCCCAAGATTAAAAAAAAAGGTTACATGACAAGAATACTGACATGAACAGGATGACTTTGGGACCACATAATCCAACACGAGGGTGAATTTTATCCGCGTGGAAAACTGTTCCCTATTTTTTAGTACTTGGTTTTATTGTTTCTCAAAGTCTTGCCAAATTTACGTAGTAGTAAATAAAATCAAGATAGACAATACCAAAAAAAAGAAATATGAAATATATTCCGTGATAGACCTAATGATATTCATTTCGTATTGTGGATGTTGATATGTTTTCTACTTTCCTTTGTATCATAATACTTTTTGTTGGAGAGAACTAGTCAAGTTTCTCAACAAGTATTTATGAACAAAGCGAGTATGTAAGGTTGGATATGGACTAGCCTATCAGGAGATGTCTCGGGTCATTTTCAGCCCTCCTATGCATAATAAACATGAGATGTCTTCTTCCATCTTCTATCTCGAACATCGGAGCTATCAGCGGCCTAACTGCCTACTGCCGCCACCCGCGACGGGCGGTACTCTTGCGCTAGTGTTGTCGTCCCACCCTCCCCCCAACCGCCACCAACCATTGTGATGCCGCGGTCCCCATCCATCCGTTTAACCTCTGTGATGAACATTTTTTTCTGACGAATCTATATCCTCCCCCCACCTTAAGATACATATAATGGTTGCTTGCGATTATAAGATAGATATTGGGGTCGTCTATCATCCTAAGATAGACCCGGAGGGTGCTCCTTCCTTCACTTCATCGAGCCGGCGGTTGCTTGCTTCATCCTAAATTCGACTGGACCAAATTCTAAATTTAAGCTAATAACTTACAAGCAGCTGAATCGTTTATATATATGAACTTGATCGAGCTTTAGAAAGTTCAATTTGAAACGAATGGAGTACAACATAGGCGTAACTGACTTGTGGTCTCACATGAGTACAACAACGCACAGAATTATTTTGCTCATTCATGTAAGTAGGCTCGTACATAGAGATTACGTAGGTGTATCATTTTTGCATATATATATATAGAGACGCAACAGCGTATAATAAAGATCGTGTGGGACGCGTCGACGTCGACGTCGACGGAGCATACGGGACAGACACGCCACGGAAAGTCGGAAAGTAACCGGACGCCGCGGCGCGAACGCGTACATGGACCGCTCAGTGGGACGGCTCGGCGCTGCGGCCTCCGAGCAGCTCCACGAGCTCCGGCGCCACGCTCAGCGACGCTTGCACAACCTGCGCGGTCAGGCCGTCGAGCACCGATCCATCCCCGGTCAGCTGCTCCACCTCGGGCCTGTAGTTAATATGCCCACGATAGCATAATCAGTAATGATATGCCATTTCACATAGGAGTATGAACTTTGCGAAATCCACGTATACGTACGTACGTACCTGGCGCTCTTGATCAGGGACACCCACTCTGCGCCGTCGGCGCCTGCGGAGATGAGCGCCACGGCGAACCGCGGTAGGACAAGCACACTCCCCGCGGCGGCCTCCTCGTCCAGCAGCAGCGTCTCGCCGCCCACGGAAGAAGACACCTGGACGCGCGCGCTCCCGCGTGCCACGTACACCGCCTGCGCCGCACCCTCGCGTAACACCCACGGCGCTTGCGCGGCGCCGGGATCGAGCTTGCCGATCACTGCGCTGATCCCGAGGTCGCCCAGCGCCGCCAGGTCCGCCGCGGTGACCGCCTTCAGGGTCCCTGCGGCGACTTGGCCTGCGTTCACGACGAGCCCTTTCCTGTCGTGCTCTCGCGGGCAGACGCCGGTCAGCTTCGTGCTCAGGCCGGCGAGGAGGACGGCTGGCTGGCTTCGGAACACGGCCGCGGCCTGCTCCTTCGTCACCCCAGACCATGCCCCGGCGAGGAGGCCCGCGTCGAAGCCTCCTAGGACGCTGTTGCCGCCGGCGAGAAAGAAGTAGGAGATGTCCCCCGGGCTGACAGCGCGCTCCGTGTCACCCAAGAACAAGATGGAGAGGTCGTCCGTGTCGCCGTCGCTGTCGTTGTACCACCACGAGACATCCCCAGTGCGGACGGCTATGACGTCGCCGGCCTCTAGGCGCACGACTCTCTCCCTGGCCGCGGCGGAGGCGTCCTCGGTGGCGACCGGGAGGACGCCGGCGACACCGGAGCCTCGGAGGACGTAGCCGAACTTGGGAGAGTCGGCGTAGTGCGGCAGCGCGAAAGAGAGCGGCCTGAGCAGGAGCAGGCCGCATCCGAGCCCCTCCGCAGCCAGCTCCGGCTGGTCGGTCCCCGACCAGGCCACATACGCACCCGCGTCCGACTTGACCAGGGCCTTGCCACCCTTGGCACTGGCAGACATGTCTCTCTTGCCCTGCAAGCCCGCGAAAAAACAGTTAGATTGATGAAGCTCTGGATACATGCATCCATGCAAGCATATGTAGGGGGAGACAGAACTTCGTTCAGCCTTCAAATTTTCGAGATGATTTACCTGTGCTACCTCCTCTTTTGCAACTTGCAAGAAGTGGAAGAAGAGCGCCGTCGAGCCTTCAGAACTGGGTGCAATTTATAGGAAAGATCGCAATCCCAGCGTCTCCACGTTTTTTTAAACAAAATTGAGGGGAATCCCAATGTACTATCAACTATCAAGTGCAAGTTGGCTACTCTTACTCGACTCGAACGAGTAGTATCAGTCGGCCGATCCAGCGCCTTGCGTTTCGCCTACCACGTGTGCCCTCGGCTCGCTGCTCCTTATCCTTGTATATCCTTCAAAAAATATACATTCTTTCTGTAGTTAAATATTTGTAGTTGGGATAACCAGACTAGTTATTATAATTAGAAGTACTAGCAAAAGGGCACATGCGTTGCAACGGGAGAAAGAAATACCACACGGCACACGTTCTTAATTAATAAAAATGTCTATAATTTAAGAATTTATAGTTACGATACAAATAAAGATGGTCTTATCCTACAAAAATGCAGTTTAAAATTTCACAGGTCTTCTATTTTAACACGGCTTGCATGTAGATTTAATACGTACAAAGAATCGATCAAGTGACCTTCAGTTTCATCTCTAATCCTGATTTTGTTGACGTGTTCATCCCTAACCCGGATGAGTAGCGGTATGAAAGAAAGACGAATAATGACTTATTTATTAAGATTGCATCCTAGATAGTATTTTTATTAAACGTTTAACAGATAAAATAATATCATATTTAAATTCCACATATTTTTCTAAAATAATAATATTTTTCTACTTATTTATTAAGGACCAGCCAGAGGCGTCGGAGCCATGCCCGCGTCGGAGGATACGCCGTGCCCGATGCCCTATCCACGGGGGAGGCGAATTGGCGGGGGAAGGAAGGGAACGGAGGGCGGCGAGCACGAAAGTGTGCTGCGCGCCGGTGGTAGCCGTCCAAACTAGCCAGAAGGCACGCATAGGTGGGTGGCTGAGATGTGGTGCTCTGACAAGGGGGGAACGAGCTTAGATGGACTGTGGGTTGTGTCGGGAGAATACGAGGGGGTTTCGTAAAAATGCCATTGCGACATTAATTTCGAAACGGAGGGAGTACTTAGTTACAGAAAAACATGAATACAAAAATACTTGCTGACGGCGGTATTAATTAAAAACCAATCCAACGGATACGCAAAAAAAAAAAACAAAAGAAAACAATCCAACGAATGTAAAGGTGGCAAACGTCCGTAGAGTTTTCCTTCTTCCAATCTATCACTATTCTGCTTTCTTTCGGCCGCGGCTGAAAACGACGACGCATCAGCCGCCTGTACTGTTAACCATGTGCCTACGTTTGGTGGCCCACCGCTACGGCCGCGCGCGGGCACCACTCACCACGAACCCAGATAGGCATCTTGCTCAGTGTTGTTCTCCCAGGGCAACGTATGCTGCATGCCACTGACTCGTTATTATTTTTCTGGTGGAGACGTACTCGTCTTTATTTAACGCAACAAAGCTGCCATGTAGACATCAACGCATGTACTAGCTAGTAGTAGGTCCTGTAGTTAACAAGACACTATCGTTGTTTCTTTTTTCAACTAAAAGAACATACAATAAACATTTCTGGGGTAATTTATCTTGAGGCATCACTGCAAGCCGTGTTTCTTTTTTCAACTGAAAGAACATACAATAAACATTTCTGGGGTAATTTATCTTGAGGCGTCACTGCAAGCCGTGATGCAACGCTACAAGACCAATGCCGAGGTGATGTTGTAAGGCCCATGTCGTCTGTGCTGCGAGAAAAAGCCATGGTGCTACAAGGACGTTGATGCAAGACGGGAGGCAACACTCCGAGGCCGGTGCCGCTCATGCTTCAAATACTAGTCTGCCACAAGTCGACGCGCGACGTTGCAAGGCTGACACCGTCGCTGGTACAAGTCAGACACGACCTTACATGGCGGGAGCCGAGATGTTGCAAAGGCTTGCTAGAGAAGCAATGGTCGATGGTCCAAGGTCGTTGTTCTTGCCAATATTTTTTATGTTATATTTCTGTAATATTTTCGCCGAAAGTTTGTTGGAGGTGTACGTAACATAGTTGGAATTTTTTTTAAGTTGTATTGCAATATCAGTCGGTGTCATTGATGCAAGTGGTCATCGTAATATTGGGCAGCTGTGAAACATATACTCAGATACATCAAAGGGACAACAAACTTTGGTTGTGTCTATTTGAGAGGGAAGAAGAAGGAGATGGTAGAGCTACTTGGCTATAGTGATAGTGACCTGGCAGGAGATGTGGATGACCGTAAAAGTACCTCGGGAGTGACATATTTCTTGGGCGGGAGCATAGTGAGTTGGCTATCACAAAAACAGAAGGTGGTTGCATTATCATCCTGTGAAGCGGAGTATATTGCAGCTGTAACCGCGGCGTGTCAAGGTGTGTTTTTAGAAAGGCTACTCGGTGACCTCACACATAAGGAACCGAAAGGAATGGTGCTCTATGTTGACAACAAGTCTGCGATTGCTCTATGTAAGAATCCAGTGCATCATGACAGGAGCAAACACATTGATACGAGGTATCACTACATACAACAGTGCGTGGAAGAAGGCAAGATTAAAGTCAACTATGTTTGCACCGATGATCAGCTTGCAGATATCCTGACCAAATCTTTGGGACGACAGAAGTTCATAGATTTGCGGGAAAGGATCGGCGTCCAAGCTGTAAAGTGAGGACATCGTGCTTAGGGGGTGATTGTTAGGAATAATCACGATTAGGCAAAACCAGTCCGGCACGGACTTGGATCCTTTGCCGAGTCGGCTAGCTGCTAGGTAGGATAGCTACTATTTATACATGCATCTAGTCCCCTGTAATCTCAGATCAAATCAATACGAAGATATTCAGCAGGTGCGACACGCACCTGTAGCCATCAAAACTCGGCGTGTTTGTGTTTCCTGTGAGTGTGGTGTTCGCGTGTACTGGTGTACAACATAGCTAGCCGGCGGCTCGATTTCATCAAGCGGCTACGTATATGTGCATGTGTTTGCCTCAGGAAGGAAATCCATCCAGCTGCTTTACGTACTACTTGTGTACGTGAGTCTCCCGATCGACCGAAAAGTAATCGGCTGCGGTAGCTTGTACGAGCATCGTCGGAAAGTACTCGACGGTTGCATCGTCAAGGTCGGGTCTGGGCCAACAGCAGAATGGTGAGGCTGGTGTGACCCCTCTCCTCTCCCCTCTCTGGCTCCCTCTTTTGTTTCCTCCATAAGAAGCACGGGGATACACAACTTTTCAGATTTTATGCCCTATGATCAGACCAATTTCTCTTTGTATCTCCTCCTGAACTAGCACTGAGGAGCACAACACTGCTGATGGGCACCGGATCTTGCAGAAAGTAGCAAGACACACTCTATCTCCTAAAAAACATAGGTGTGCAGAACAATTCTACCAATTTTACTGCGAGGGATATTCATCAGATTGGATGACAGGAGGATACTGCAGTAGAAAATGTGGTGCATGGCTTCTATCCTACACTAGTTTGAAATGACTTCAATTTTGTTACACAAAATTCATTACTTCAACCAATTAATACAGTGTTGATTTAACTAAATCGTGGCACTTGTAAGAAAGAAAATTTTCATTCAAAAAAAAAAACTTGCATCCACATTTAGCTCTTGTGTCATTGCTCCAACTTTAGCTGGACAAACAGGTAAAATTCGGATTTTAGATAAAGAACATCTTGCCCTAATGGAATCCATACCGATAACATGTATGTAAGAGTTTTCGTCTTAAATTTTTTGATGGCATAACCGTGGAAATTAGACATCCTTTTTTTCTTCCTTCTTTTGTGGGTATTTTTTGATTTATTATTTTCTAATTTTGTGCCAATTCCGGGTGAATCAGAAGGCCATAGGACTTTTGCCTTCTTTTTGTGGTGATATTTTTCATGTTGTTAGGTTACATACTGCATACTTAACTTGTGGCATGTTTTTCTTTCATGTTATGTGATCGATGCCATTTATTATATAAGATATAGGCATCTTCATTTTTTATTTCTTTAAAAAGAATATGAGATTTAATTTGCATTTAGGTTAGTTACTCACGGTGAGGGATTTGAGCCTATTCTTATATATTGGCCAATGCAATCAATTTTTAAATATTCAAGACATTTATTCTGATTACTTGTCACACATTTGTGCTAGGGACTAAAAGCAATATCATGTTCAATACATTGCTCTCTTTGCAGATGAAATCTGACTAAAAGGACGCCATGGAGAGCGTTGAGGTTGACAGACTTTGTTATTGCTTCCAATTGGAAGGTAATCCACCAGAACCCCTAATTCCACCAAAAGGTAATCCACCATGGAGGTGTGTGCACATATAGAACAACACTGAACACGGCTTATGATCATTGGCTCCACTTCCTTTGTGTCTTGTGACGATTGTGTAGTTATCCATATATAATCACTCTCATGCTAGAAATTAAAACTGCATCCGGTAAATACCACCACCAGTTTGTATTGTATATGATAAGATGCTTGTATGAGAACACTCTGATGTCACCAACCAACAAGTTAGAAAACTATGATAAACACTGCCATTTTTTTCCATTTTGTATCTATGACTCCGTTGTTGGAAGTACTTTGCTTATTCACGAATATGTCATATCAACATTTTTTATTTATTTGGATTAATATTTGATTAGTTGTGCAGCTACATGGTGACATATATAAGAAACTTTACACTATAGTTCATGAAGTTTCGAATGCCATCACTACCCTGGAGAGTACAAGACCTGGAAGTAGTTTTACACTTCTGGTGTTGAGCTCCTTGCTCATAGCTGTTGATATAGCCAAGAATCTACTCCAGTATTTCTCAGAGTGTAGCAAGCTTTACTTCGTAATTTTCTTTCAGGGGAATACTTGGTATATGTATCCTTCGCTCTTCAGATTCTAGGGTTAGAGGTTTTCCTTCAAACTTCTCCAAAGATTTTAAAATAGTTATACTTCGATTCACAGCTCACTGTGTTTTACTGTATATGCAGTTTGTTCTTATGATTTTCTCCGAGCATGTAAAACCTTTAGGGTTACTAACTTACTGTGAACAATTGTGTTGTTTTGTTCACGTAGTTTCCAAAAATGCAGTAGCTTGTTCAATTGATGACAAAATACCTAGAGTACATGAAAAATTACTACTTACCCTTGTATAGCAGAGTCATTGATACGAGTAGGAGAGAGGGGAGATTTTGGATGGTAAGGTATGATTAGATCATGTGTAATCTTCTAGATGCATTTATTTTGTGCTTTCATTGTGTTCATTGCACATGCGTCTTTTTGTTTTTTGGCATCATTTAACTAAAGTTCATATTATTTCTTTATCTGATTGTAGCTTCAAAGTTTGACTACAGGAGAGTTATTGATACGACATACACAAATTGAGAGTTTACCTACTACTGCATGATACAACAATGTTTTCTTGCCGAGACAAACATTGCATGAAAGGCATGATGTGTTGTGAATGTTTATACTAGCTACTAGTAGGTGGTCAAACTATACGTCTTCGTTAAATCATGTATAAGGTGCTAGCTTATGTGCTAAAGTTGCTTTGTATTGTTGTTCCAGAAAAGTAAGTTTCAGCAGTTCCCGTGACATTACATGTTTGTTTCATGTAGTAGTGCATGTGGAATTTTATTGATGATTTCCTTTTACCTTCATATTTCCTTATTTTTCTTATCAAACACAAAAGTTTGTTGTCCTGAAGTGTTGATAGAAGCAAACATAATTCATGATACTTTTAAATTATTTTTACGGTTCAATATTCCTATGAAAGGAGTGAGTGGAGATGGTCATGAGTGGCTGAATATGTCGAGCAGATTTCTCCTTTAAGGGGAGTGAGTGGGGACGTACAAATATGTGCGGCGGAGGGTGGTGCATGCTCGAACGAAAGATTCATCTTGAAGCAATCTGTTGGCCTGGTCGACCCTAGCTCCTGCATGGACGCTAAGGTGTGTCATTACTAAGAGGTTCAGTCTTTGGAAACTCAGCATGCTAGAAAATTGTCCATATTTTGTATGTAGTTATGAGCATTGCTAATTTTTGTCAACAAGAGTGATATATGGACTATTTATATACCTACCTGCACTGACCAAATTGCCTGATTAATGTAACACTCGTGAATAGATTGGTGTGTGTGCCAGGTCATTTGGTATGCTTCGCACTAACATAATTATTTTGTTAGTGCATGATCTATTAATAGTTTAATACTAATTTGAGAGAAATGCGCTTCCAAAATCTTATCTTGATAGCATTAGTGCGGTTGTTTTTCTAGTATGTATGATAATTAAGCATATGTGTCAATTTTAGACACAGATTCCATATTTTAATGACCTATTGAGAATTAGGATGGGCTTGGATTAGAGGATTGTGTTGATGCGGATGGTTATGGTGTGAATCATATTCATACTGAAGGTCTCTTGTGGTTGCAGGTGACTTCGGGCATGTTGTTAGCATTCGCCCCATTACGGGCAAATATATGTGATGATCTGCTCACCACAATTGAAGCTAGGAATGCGCGGCAAGATCTATTTAGGAATGGCTTATGAGGAAGCATGAACTGCGGGGGAATTGTGGATATAGGTGGAGTTCGCTTTAGCCGGTGAGGGATGAGCTTGAGTTTGTTGGGGAAGGGAATCTATCTGCATTAGTCAGATAGAATAAATGGACTCGAATGAGTCTATTTGTCTAGAATCTCGTCTTGGACGACCCATATGGTGGACTGACATCCGAGCCAATACGAAAGTGCCTCACATAGTCATGTTTTATGGGCGTCGGTGGCTGGCCATAGTCACCGTTTGAAAAAAGGGTACATAGATTATACCTAGGCCTATGTGTGTTGGGTTGTAAATCTCGGAGTGACCTGATGGGAGGGATAACGAGGACATGTGTACTCCAACACATAATAGCACTTTTGCAACACGGAGTGCATATATATAACATGGTTTTTTCACGTTGCTAATAAGAAGTCCTTATTTTTTAGATCATGAGTTGATGAAATTTATTCCCTAATATGTGGGATAATTTAGGATGTAACAAAATCTATCTTTCTGAATTTAAACAAATTATATTACTTTCTTAGAAAAATGTGTTTTGAGTAATTAAGTGTGTGATCAACATGGCATGATCAGTCTATGGAACATGACTATGTCACAACCTTGCAACAGAAGTTTACCTTGAAAATAGATTGCATAGACAAATATCACCTTGAATTGTTCTCTCACAGTGTTTGTTATCCTTTTTTGAGGCACATATAAGTTATCTATAATCTATGGGATGGCAATCTCTAGTATTAATTTGAAGTGGGACAAGCCACTAAATACTGTCATGCAAGGTGGATGTGTGGGAGGAAAACACGAAGAAGGAAGGATCGTGGGAGAGGAAGGGTAAGAGAAAGATGATGAGATGAATTTATCTACCACACCAATAGCATGAAATATAATCACATGTAAATAGTTTATGACTCCCATATCACATCACATTTTCTTTGTATATACATTTTTGTTATCGTATTTCTTGTTATACATATATTTTGTTATTGGCCCGTGGCAACTCACGGGCATTGAACTAGTTAGTAGAATAATTTCCATAAGAATTACCATATTTTAGAGGAATTACCTGGATACGGTCTAGCATTGAAGTTTCGTCTATAAGCATTGTTGTTGAAATTATTTCAAGAGATACAGTTCACATCAATAACATCATTATTTTGCTAAATCAAAGTAGATAAAGGCATATCATTTGGATCAACATGAGCATGTTTACTAGCAACCATATTCATAACAGCATCCATCTTATCACTCAAAGTAGCAATTTCCTCAACAAAATTTACCTTCTTACGAGTTGGAGCCCTTTCGGTATGCCATTGTGAATAATTTTTCATGATATTGTCTAGAAGTTTGGTGGCCTCTCCGAGTGTCACCTCCATGAAGGTACCACATGCAGCAGAATCTAGAAGATTTCTAGACACAATGTTGAGTCCCACATAGAAATTTTGTATAATTATCGACAAACTCAAGCCATACGTGGGACAATTTCTAATCATCAATTTCATTCTCTCCCATGCTTTTGCCACATGTTCTTGATCATGTTGTTTAAAGTTCAGAATTTTATTATGAAGAGAGATAATCTTAGTAGGAGGAAAATACTTGGCAATGAAAGCATCTTTACACTTATCCCATGTTCCAATACTTTGATGAGGTAAAGATGAAAACCAAGCTTTAGCTTTGACTCTTAGTGAAAAATTAAATAATTTCAATTTGACAACATCATTATCCATATCCTTTTTCTTTTGCATATAACATAATTGAACAAAAGTATTTAGATGCGAAGCCGGATCCTCATTAGGACTTCCAGAAAATTGCTCTTTCATAACAAAATTTAGCAAGGCAACATCAATATCATAAAACTCCGCACTAGTGGTGGGTGGTATAGGAGTACTAATAAAATCAGCATTATTAGTATTCGAGAAGTCACACAACTTGGTATTGTCTTGAGACATTGTGACGAAACAAGCAAAGTAATTAACAAGCAAACTTGCAAGTATAGCAAGAAAAGAAGTAAACTAGCAAAGACAATTTTTTTTGTGTTTTTGATATTTTTATGCAAGAAAATATAACAGAAAATAAAAAGTAGAATAAGTGTATGATAATTTGTGTGAAGGTACTTGATAGGTATTTGGTGATACTCCCCGGCAACGGCGCCAGAAATTCTTCCTGCTACTTCTAATCTGTGTTGGGATTTTTGCTCGAAGAGGAGGAAAGATGCAACATAGTAGAGATAATTATTTTCCTCAGTGAGAAACAAGGTTATTGAACCAATAGGAAGAGCACACAAACACACGTCTTAAGCGACTCCACATAGAAGAGCACACACTTGCACCCAACACGGGCAAGAGGGTTGTCAATCCCCTTGAACTTGTTACTTGGAAGTGATAAGTAGTGATAGATAGATAACAGATAAATATAAATGCAAAATAAAATAATGTTAAATAAATGGAAATATTATTTTTAGTGATTTTAGAATTTGATTTGTGAAGACCCTAGGGCATAGTTTTCGCTAGAGGTTTCTCTCTCGTAGAATGCATATAGTGGGTAAACAAATTACTGTTGGGCAATTGATAAAAAATGGAGAGTTATGCAATGTTTATTCATGGTAATGATCATTACATATAAGCATCATGTCTGTAAGCAAGTAGATCGACTCCTGTCTGCATCTACTACTATTACTCCGGTCATCGACCTCTATCCAGCATGCATCTAGAGTATTAACTAAAACAGAGTAACTCCTTAGGCAAGATGACATGATGCCAACAATGTAAATCCAACTAATATAAATAAACATCATTGTTTTGTACTTAATGGAAGAAATACAAATACGTGTCACGTCCCTTTCCGTCACTGGGATTGAGCACCACAAGTTTTAACCCATTACAACACACCAATCCCATTGAAGATAAATCAATCTAGTTGACCAAACCAAACCGATAGATCGGACAGAAATACAAATCTATCATAATCATGCATATAAGAATTCCGAGAACACTCAAATATGTTCCATTCATAATCTGTGCATAAACCCACAATTCATCGGATCCCAACAAATACACTGCAAAATAGTGATTACATAAGATAGATCACAGTGGAAATTGCGATGATGTGGACAATGAAGAACATAGATAGAGATAGCCATCTAGGTACTAATTATGGACCCGTAGGTCTGTGGTAAACTACTCACACATCACCATCGGAGTAGCAAGGTTGATGTATAGGCCCTCCATGATTGTCCCCCCTCTAGCTGGGCACCGGAATAGGGCTTCAGATGGGATCACGGTGGAACATAGACTTGAAGTGGCGGAAAAAGTATTTTGGGTGGATATCTGGTGTTTTTCCCACGAAACATAATTTATAGAAGCGGAGCTAGGGTTGGAGGAGCTGGGAGGTGGAACCAAGCTATAAGGGCACGTCCACCCCCCTCGGGCGCTCTTTTGGCATGGGGGCACCTCGTGTGCCCTACGATATTCTTCCGAAGCTTCCTGGTCTCATTTCCCTCCAAAAAATCATCAAAAAGTGTTGTTGCGTTTGCACTCCGTTTGGTACTGTTTCCCAAAAAAGCCAAAAACAAGAAGAATACAACAACTGGCACTAGGCACTAAGTTAATAGTTTAGTGCTTGATACTTGTGATCCGCGTTGGGTTTCCGTGAAGAGGAACGGGTGATGCAGCATAGTGTAGATAAGTATTTCCCTCAGTGAGAACCAAGGTTATCAAACCAATAGGAGTAACACGCATCCCCCATCTTCAGCGACTGCACACAAACAAACACTTGCACCCAACGCGGGCAAGAGGGTTGTCAATCCCTTGGGACTCGTTATTTGCAAGCAAGTAAATTGTGTAGATGATAGTAGATAATTGTAAATCACAAAATAAAGTAGAGATCAAACAAGAACATAAGCAAATTATAGCGTTTGTAAATATATAAGTGAATAGACCCGGGGGGCATAGTTTTCTCTAGTGGCATCTCTCATAAAATAAGCATACAGTGGGTAAACAAATTACTGTTAGGCAATTGATAGAAAATCGCATAGTTATATGATTTTCATGGCAATAATTGTGCGTATGTAGGCATCTAGTCCATAAGCAAATAGGCCGACTCCTGCCTGCATCTAGTACTATTACTCTACCCATCGACCGCTATCCAGCATGCATCTAGAGTGTTAAGTAAAACAGAGTAATGTTTGGAGAACAATGACATGATGTAGACAAAGAGAAATCAATGACTATAAATTAACCCCATTGTTTTATCCTAAGTGGCAACAATACAAAGACATGTCTTGTTCCCTACTATGCCACATGGATACAGAGCACCACCAGATTGAACCCACTATAATGCACACCTCCTACTGAAGAAAGATTAATCAAGTTAGACAAACCAAATCAGTAGATGAGAGATATTTACAAAGCTATAATAATCATGCAAATGAGAATCAAATATAGAATTCAGAGAAGACTCGAATATTTTATCATGAATAATCTGAACATAAACCCACAATTTGTCGGATCCCAACAAATGCACCACACAAAAGATTTACATCGGATAGATCAAAGCGAAGATGCGATGATCATTGTACTGAAGATTAAGAGAGAGCTATAGCCATCTAGATAATAACTACGGACCTGTAGATTGGTGGTGAACTACTAAGACATCACCATGGGAGCAGCAACGATGATGTAAAGACCCTCCATGATCGATCCAACCTCCAACAAGGCACCAAAAAAGGGCTCCATATTAGCACACGGTAGAACAAAGACTTGCGGTGGCGGGAAAAGTATTTCAGGAGGCTCATTAGGGTTTTTGAGATTTATTAGAATATATAGGACAGAGAGGGACGAGCAGAGGCGCTAGAGGGACGAGCACACAACAGGGCGCATCCACTCAGTTGGGCGCGCCCTGATGTGTGGTGCCTCCCTCATGTGGCCTTCAGTCTTCTCCGAAAGCTTTCAGGTCTTTTTTTGGTTCAAAAAATCATCAAAAAGTTTCGAGGCAATTGGACTTCGTTTGGTACTGTAAACCTAAAAAACGAAAACATGGAGAAAACAACAACTGGCACTTGGCACTGGGTTAATAGGTTAGTTCTCCATAATAATAATAAAAAATATGTAAATAAATACCAAAAAAGTATCCTAAAATAATAATATTTTATCATGTAACAATAAAAATTTATAGATACCTTTTAGACGTATCAGTGCTCAAAGAAGATATGAAACAACAAATAAATGCATATAAAGTATCCAAGATAGAAAATACTATAGCATGGGACAATAAAAAAATTATAGATATGTTAGAGTTGTATCACGGAGCAAGGCTTCATCGACCCATGGTGCGCGAGATGTCTCCAACGTATTTATAACTTTTGATTGTTCCATGCTATTATATTATCATTCTAGATACTTTTTGAGTAATAATTTAACAATTTATATTATTTTTAAGCACTAACCTATTGAACCAATGCCAAGTGCCATTTGCCGTTTTCTGCATGTTTTTATTTCACTTTTTAGGTTTACAGTACCAAGCAAAGTCCAATTGTCTCAAAACTTTTTTATGATTTTTTTCTGGATCAATAGAAGATATCGAAGCCTCGGGATAAGACGTGAGGCCACACGAGGGGGGCACAAGCTAACAAGACACGACCGGGGGGTCGGCGGGCCCTGATGGCTTGTCCCTCCCTGGTGGTCCTCTACCTCCGTTTCCTGGCCTATAAATTTACATATATTTCAAAAACCCTAAAGACGATCGCGAAACACTTTTTGCCTGTCGCAAGTCTCTATTCCATGGCGATCCCGTATAGAGCTCCGTTCCGGCACCCCGCCGGAGGGGGGTCGATTACGGAGGGCCTCTTCAGCAACCTTGATGCCCTCATGATGATATGCGAGTACTTCACCACAGACCTATGGGTCCGTAGTTAGCACCTACATGGATATCTCTCTCTCCCTCTCTTGATCTTCAATACAATGGTCATCATATATTCACTTTGATCTATGTGATGTAATTCTTTTGTATGGTGTGTTTGTTGGGATCCGATGAATTATGGGTTTATGTTCAGATTATTCGTAAAAAGTATTGAAGTTTTCTATGATTATTATGATTCCTATTTTCATGATCACCATAGCTTCGTAATTCTCTCTGATCTATTGAATGGCTTTGGCCAAGTAGCTTGATATTTCTTTAGTGAGAGGGGTGCATGCTAGTGGGTTCAACCTCACGAGTTTCTATATCCCAGTGCGAGAAGGGGACAAGATACGTCTTTGTGTTGTTCCCACTAAGGATAACACGATGGAGTTTACTCATATTTATTAACTTCACTTTGTCTGCATCATGTCATCGTTCTCCAAGCATTATTCTGTTTGGCATGAACTTAATACGTAGAGGGGCAAGCATAGAAGCGCTGTTGAAGTGGAGTAATAATAGTAGGTGCAGGCAGGAGTCGGCCTATTTTCTTATGGACGTGATACCTATATACACATGCATGATCATTGCCGTGAAAATCGCATAACTATCTACTTTTTTGTCAATTGCCCAACAGTAATTTGTTTAACCACCATATGTTGCTTTCATGAGTGATGCCACTAGAGAACACTATGGTCCCCGTGTCTATTCACTTATATATTCACAAAACTTATCATTATCCCGTTGTTCTTATTTGTCTTTTATTTTATTTTGCAATTTATAATTATCTACAATTATCTACACACCTCATTCACTTGCAAATAACGAGATAAGGGGGTTGACAACCCTCTATCTCGCATTGGGTGCAAGTTGTTTGCTCTTTTGTGTGAGCCGCTGAAGACGGTTGAGGATTGATATTCCTATTGGTTTGATAAACCTTGATTTCTTAACTGAGATAAATACTTACATGTATTGTGTTGCAATTACCCATTCCTCTTCAAGGAAAACCCAACACAGACCACAAGTATCGGGCCACCAAACAAAGGTGGTGGTTACACTGCATATCACGGTCTTAGGTCCACACAGATAGTGCGACGTGTGGGTCATGGTGGCAGCCCCTCCCTAGTTGAGATCTGATACGTCTCCAACGTATCAATAATTTTTTATGGTTCCATGCTATTATCTTGTCAAACTTTGGATGTTTTGTATGCCTTTTATATCTTTTTTGGGACTAACTTATTAACTCAGTGCCAAGTGCGAGTTCCCGTTTTTCCGTGTTTTGACCCTTTTCACAGGAGGATTTTAAACGGTGTACAAACAGAATAAAAGTTCCTAAAAGATTTTTTCCGGAACAGAAGATACGCACGAGACGTGAGAACCAAGGCACGGGCCACCAGGGGAGGCCACAAGCCCCCTAGGCGCGGCCAGGGGGGCCCGCGCCTAGCAGGCTTGTGGGCCCCCCTATGGCTCGTCTGCCCTACCCCTTCCGTCTATAAATTCCTGAAAAATCCAAAACTGCGCGAGAGATCCACGAAAATACTTTTCCGCCGCCGCAAGCTTCTGTCTCCGCAAGATCCCATCAGGGGCACGTTCTGGTGCCCTGCCGGAGGGGGCATTCGGATACAAAGGGCTTCTTCATCAACACCATGACCTCTCTGATGATGCGTGAGTAGTTCACCATAGACCTTTGAGTCCATAGCTAGTAGCTAGATGGCTTCTTCTCTCTCTTGGATCTTCAATACAAAGTTCTCCATGATCTTCATGGAGATCTATCCGATGTAATCTTCTTTTGCGGTGTGTTTGTCGAGATCCGATGAATTGTGAATTTATGATCAGATTATCTATGAATCTTATTTGAGTTTCTTCTGATCTCTTATATGCATGATTTCATATCCTTGTAATTCTCTTTGAGTTGTGGGTTTTGTTTGGCCAACTTGATCTATGATTCTTGCAATGGGAGAATTGCTTGGTTTTGGGTTCATACCGTGCGGTGACCTCACCCAGTGACAGAAGGGGTAGCGAGGCACGCATCGTGTTGTTGCCATCAAGGGTAAAAAGATGGGGTTTTCATCATTGGTTTGAGTTTATCCCTCTACATCATGTCATCTTGCTTAAGGCGTTACTCTGTTCGTCATGAACTCAATACACTAGATGCATGCTGGATAGCGGTCGATGTGTGGAGTAATAGTAGTAGAGACAGAAAGTATCGGTCTACTTGTCTCGGACGTGATGCCTATATGTATGATCATTGCCTTAGATATCGTCATGACTTTGCGTGGTTCTATCAATTGCTCGACAGTAATTTGTTCACCCACCGTAATATTTGCTATTTTGAGAGAAGCCTCTAGTGAACACTATGGCCCCGGGATCTACTTCACACCATATTTTCAGCCTTACACTCTTACTTCGTTGCACTTTCCGCCTTCAGATCTCACTTTGTAATCAATCTTGAAGGGATTGACAAGCCCTTTATAGCGTTGGGTGCAAGCTCGTTTCTGTTTGCGCAGGTACTCTAGACACCTGGCTTGATTCTCCTACTGGATTGATACCTTGGTTCTCAAAACTAAGGGAAATACTTACTGCTCCTGTGCTGCATCACCCTTTCCTCTTCAAGGGAAAACCAACGCAAGCTCAAGAGGCAACAAGATCTTTGTTCCGAGGCTTCATGCTGCCTACATCTTGGGCAACAATTGTGTTGTAGTGGTTGTTGGATGCCTGATCTGGTGGTCACTATAACCCTGGGGGGATCCTTCATCTAGTTGGGATGAAGCAATGACGATGCTTCTGGGTAATAGTACCTCTTCAGGGCATCATTTTTGTACTTTCCTCTGCCTGGAGGGAACAACAGCGGCGGTGCCTCGGTTGTTTGGGCCTCGTTTCTTCGTGGCGGTGGGGCCTTCGACCAAGATTTTCAGCGACTTGCGGTGGGGAGGTGATGGATGTCGGTGGTTGTTGTTGCGTGGTAGAACAATAGGTTGTTGTCGGTCTAGTAGTTGTGTTCCTGCTCCTTGCGGTGTCGTCTGATGGAACTATAGAGGTTGGGTGATGGGCGGTGACCCAACTTCTTCAACGACGAAGGCCTCCGTGGTCATGTGGATGATGGGTTGATGGGTATCGTGGTGGTGACGACCTTAATGGCTGATGGCGGTATGGGACGCCCCTCCACCAATAGGCCCGGTTTGATGTGTCTCCTACTGAGGCCTCGGTTAGTGCTTGTCGTGAGAAGGTGAAGCCATCGATGGGTACATCGCCGACAGATCGATGCTACTCACGGTGGCTCATGCATAGGCGTTAAGTGATGCCTACTACCGACAGGGGTTGCATGATGGCTTGGGCGGAGGTGTTATGTTTAACATGTCGCTGATGGATCTAATGTGGTGCGACAATGACGTGAGGCCAGGTGGTATGGGGCATCTTTGTCTTCCAGCTTCTTCTGTAGAGGTATCTAGTTACCGGGTCGTTGGTAGTCGAATAAGGGACGAGGGTACACGCACCTTCAACGATGAGTTTGTGCACTCTAGTGCAAACACAAGATCTCTGATTAGGCTATATTGACGCGCAGCTGCGTCATGCCCTTGCGGGAGGTGGTGGATCGAAGCTTTGCTTTGGGGATGTGAATCCCGAGATAAACCTTGGATTGGACTAGTCATCATCGGTAACTATGTGGCTGTTCCTTCTTGAAGGCGTAGTGTATAGGAGTTGTATTTTTTTTGTGTTTTTCTTTTATCATAGGGCTAGTGGTTATTTTGTAAAGCCAATGTCATGAGGCATGCGTCCTCGGATTTTATTTATGCTTTATTTTCCGTGACAATGTAGTTCTGCTTTTGCATTATTAATAATATATCAGTATGTGCATTGCTGTATGCAAAGGCCGGTGGCTATCGTCCATTGCGAAGAAAAGAAAAACAGAATCAACTTCGACAAACTTCAATAGAGAAACCACATAGAAAATATGTGTTCTCTTAGAGAGAAAACAGAAAGAAAAATGGTAGTTGGTTCAGAAAACATAAGATATAAGAAGCATATATAATTGAGTCCAAACTGAATCTTAGTGTTCACAAGCAAAATGGAAGTTGGTTCAGAAGACATACGATACAGGAAAGATAACTGAATCTTAATGTTCATAAACAAAGGTACTATGAAGTTGGTACTCGACCCTTATTGTTGCATTGCACACAGTGCTTAGAAATTGGTTGATCTCCATTGAACCGTTCAGGCATTAGCATGTCCTCCTGAAAATAATCATAAAAAATTATAGTCTAAACCTATTCGAACATGCACAATAATTTTGTTACAGCAAAATATACAACTAATTTTCGACGACAAACAATGCTGGAAATCTGAACAATTAGCACAACTGTAGCAGGTTGAGATCCTGACAATAATGCAGGTTTTACTAAAAAAAATAGAGTAATGCAAGGTCGATATGTTGGATGGTTAATTAGTAATACCTTCCCTGCCCAGAAAAAGCAGTTCAAGATGAAACCATTAGCCAGAATATTCATTTTGTACTTCATACACATCTGATCTGACGGCATACTGTGAACTTCGATTATTATTTTCACCCTCTGATAGGTCAGGTATGCTTAGCTCCGAGTTATGTCCCAAATATTATACTTCTCGGACAATTGAGATTGTGTTGGCCGGATATCAAGGTATTCGCTGTGAGATTGTGTTTTGGGGAAATTTGCTCGAAGGAATACATTTTACACTTCCATAGTAGGCAGAATGACCAACTGATGAGGGAAATACGATGATACGCATTATTATGTTGTATTTTTTAGGTGGCTACGTAAATAATGCTATTTTTTATGTGCCCTTAGTTCTATTGACCTTTTTTGATTCTTTTAAACAAGAATCTAATAAACTAGAATTGAGACAGTGGAAAAAAGGAGAGAGAGGAAAGTGTTAAATGGTAAGCATGTATGCGATATCTGATCAATCGCTCCTGCCGGTTGTACAGATTCTATCACTGACTTTAGGTTATTCCTTCTCGGGCCTGACGTCCTTGGAAAATTATAGAGTTACCCCATGGGGAATTAGCAGCGCCCACGATTTACACGGGATCTAGGCATAATTCCCAACCCATTCTATATAGAATTGTTTTCATTCCTTCACAAAATAACATAAAAACAAATTAAAGCCATGAAACAAGTAGCTGGCAAATCAAAATTGGAACTAGCTCAATTCGCAGAGTTACAAGCCTTTGCACAATTCTCCCACTCCAGTCGTTGCTTTTCTTTCTGTTACTTCGAAAGTAGCTGCTTCAGCTTCAGCCACGCGAATTCTCGATATTCCTATATCATCTTGACTTGGTTCTGCTTCCCTTCTTTTTTTAAGAATACCCGGCTGAGCAGAAAGGTAATTCTATGCATTTTCAAGTTGTATTTCTCGTTATTGTAGGTGGTTATGTGACATGACCTTTTGGTATGAGCTACCAAACACTCTATCTGTAATTGAGACCTACCGCCAAATATAGTACGCCAAACTTTTTTGCTCTCACATGTTGCATCAATTAACCCCGTCTAGATATTTTAAAACAGGTCATTCGAAGCCTAGCTAAACCTTGCCTAAACAATATAGGTTAAGTAATTAGCCACACGCTTCGTAAAAAAAGTAATTAGCCACATAATTTCAGTATGTAAATTTTCTTTTGACCAAAATTAAATTTCGGTAGATAAATAGTTTTTACTTATCATCAAGGTTGCAAGTTGAATATTTCTCATATTTTTTTTTTTGAAAAGGAGGCCTCGCCCCGGCCTCTGCATCGAGGGATGCATACAGCCATAAGAATATTTCTCATATGCAAGAAAATATGAGATATCTATCTTTTTGTCCTCACATATTTGACAAGAATAAACCACGGATGGAATGAAAACTAGCGATATTCCTAGGATCTTTAAATTTAGGTTCCTTAATAGTAGTATGGTTGCAAATAAAATAACAGTTTATTCAGCAAATATGCCATTTCTTTAACCATATATCTAGGAACACATAAATAGTTAAAACTCAGTCTTAATTTTAAAAACTAAAGCAACTACGATCATGGTAATGACCATTGTTATATCACAAATGATACTGGCCAGGTATAACAAATGACAGGGCAAACCCTAGATACCTAGAACCAGAGAAATAAAGAGACGTGAGTAAGTAGGATGATATACCTTCAATCATTTAACCAAGATTACTTACAGCTATGGTTGCAAAGCATATAACGGTCTATCCAACAAATGACTCAAATCTAACCTATTGTCGTCGCCCATATGTGGTCATAAACTTGACATTTGGGGTTCCAATGCCATTTAAATTCAAGATGTTGTAAACACCACATACTGGAGTAAGTATATATTCCTCCCACAAAATCATATTCTAGATTTCTGGTACTGACTAACATGGTTCCAAATTAAATAATGATGGGTTTTCCAAATATATGGTTCCCATTCAAAATTATCACAGTTGCCAAACAAAAGGCTTTGAAATTTCTAGCAGAGCATGAAAACCCTAGCTGGACCTAGGGAAAACATGGACTTTGTGATCAAAATACCATTAGTTCAGAAATTCAGTGGACTAATTACCACTACCGTTGAAAACCGGATAATCGTATATCATAGATGGTGCCTAAGCACCCCGGAGCTATCACACCTTTCTCAAATCATAAACACTGAGTATGACATATCTACCCTTTTATCCTACGTGTCATAATGAACATGACATGTTGGGGCTTTCATAATCTATAATCCCTAACTAGCTAGAAGTTGCAAACCATAATGTTGTACCAATCTGCTAAAAATATATATGGCATCTCAATTTTGTTGTCACTTTGACCATTAATCGACTAACGGTCAATCACCAACTATGACATCTCAATATTTTGTCGGCCCCCTTAACAATGAATCCAACACATAAATCTTTGCAGAATATGTAAAGCCTAGTTGCAATGAAAACTGACATGGAATAATGAGACAGATGGTGTGCTTTCTAGATTCTAATAGCCCCACCAGTCGAAATACGACAGAAAAACAACATCAAATAGTTATCAGAATTCAGGACAGAGATGTACCTTGTGTCCATAGATTTGGTTTCGGCTGAATCCAGCAAAGAGCCTCCGAAAGACCCTGCACCTTTTCCGCATAACATAACAACTCCGGCCTGCCATTGCCTATGTTGAATATCTCCAACTTATTATCTGCATCCTCTTGATGGCCATCCAGATGCTCGGAGAAGTATACAGAATTCTTCACGAGCCCCGTTATGCTTGCTCCACCATTGCCTGACATGAACATATTTGACACGAACAATGTCTGATGGCCAATATCCATGACTCCAGACCACATCCGTTTCCCGGCGAAGACATCGCACATGTAGACGCGGGTGTGGCGGGTGTTATTTTCAAGCACAGTGCCAACCAGGTGAAGCTTTCCGTCCAGTAGCAGGTAGCTGCGCGGGTAGACCCGTTCCGGCGGGCTGAGGCATCTCCACAGCGCCCTCACACTCGGAGTAGCACCGGCGAGGTCGCAGACGGAGATCCCGACGACTTCTCCCACCGCCATGAACGTGCTGGCGTGGCAGTGCACCACCGACCTGATCCGGCACGTCAGATCGGCGTGGAGCACCGTCCACGCTCTGTCCACCCCGATGCGACAGAAGGCGACGCTGTAAGATGAAGCGAGCTGCGCCATGGCCACGCAGTCCGCAGAGTCGGGCTGAAAGGATAGCACGATGTTACGGAACAGCAGCTCCCTCATCTCGCTCAGCGTAATGGCACGGTCCCCAGACTCGGGCTGGGAGGACTGGACGACCCACCGTCCGTCGACGTCCACGGACAATTTTCTAAAGCAAGCCGCCCCGAGTTTGTTGTCGGCCGGTGGGAGCACGACGGTGGCGCCGGTGAAGGGGTTGAGGAGCGTCACGGAGGCTGCCTCGTCCACCAGCGCCAGCCATCCGCGCGAGGAGCCGCACACAACCTTGCCTTGCAGGTCCGGTAGGTTTGCCGTGAGGATCTTGCCGTCGGAAGGCCTGTAGAAGGTGGCGCTGCCGTCCCGGGACTCCGGCAGCATCAGAACGGGAGCGAAGCCCCCGAGCGGCACCGCGTCGCGCCAGGGTCTGCCGGTGAGGCGGAAGCTGGCGACGTCTTGGCCGGACGGGAGCCTCTGGGCGATGCACCGCAGCAGGTCGCACGGCAGATCGGTGATGCGGCGATGCGGCAGCCCCGCCTGCAGCCTCGGGCTTCTCCGAAGAATGGAGGGCGCCGCCATGGTGTCGAGAGAAATGGGGTGAAATGGATCACGGCGGCCTGGCTAGTTGGAGGATGCGTAGCGTAGGTCTGAGGAGATCCACCCGAGAGGCCAGCCAAAGGTTAGCTAGATATACTGGCAGCCGAGCATGCCGGAAAGTTTTCTGGAAGTCAATGAATGCGCATTGAAAACGGCAGGACGGGAGTGTGTATGCATGAAGCGGATAATTAATATTTGCCTCAGCTAGAAAATAATTGGTTTGGTTTTATTTCAGCCAAAGCACACTCAGGGGTAAGTTTCGTGTGCGACATACCCATGGCTCTATACTTCCATGGAATGCATTGATGGCGTTCGTTATTACTAGCGATTTCTGTCTTTCTCCGCGTTTCCTTCCCGATAGTGGATTTTCAGCTCCCGGGTGCCTAGGCACCCTCTATGAACAGTAAAATCAAAAGAAATAGAAAACAAAACAAAAAAAATCTGAAACTTTACAGTATCAGAGATGATGAAATTTTGTAGGTGTTTACAAGTTTTCATGTTAAAAAACTATTCGAGGAGCTCTACACACGGAAAATATTTCAATGCTTTGAAGTTTTGAACACTTTTAGCGCTGTAATTTGAAACTTGTTTGTACATCTTTCTCTACATGATATTTTGACATGAAAACTTGTAGGAACCTACAGAGTTTGATCATCGTTGATGCTGCAAAGTTTTAGATTTTTTTAATTTTATTTTTTATTTTTTTGATTTTACTGTTCATAGAGGATGCCTAGGCACCCGGGAGCTATTACACCTTTCTCTTCCTTCCCTCATGTAGAAGGAGCACCTGCCTGAAAAAGATCATGTAGTCTATCTGATATTTTGTGTGAGCCCGCCCGCCCGCCCACCGCCACCCACATCACTCAACCCTCTTCGTCGTCTCTATGGGCGATGTCGCAACTCGCTGCCTGCTCATAGCGTTGTCCCCGTCTCGAGTGAGGTCAGGGGCGGATCCAAGATTTAAACATAGGGGGGGGGGGCGAGACGACGGTGAAGCTAATTCCTGTTTATGTCTCATAAACTCTCAGAAAGTTCTATATCGACATATCACTCACATTTAACTTTGCTTGGGCGGGAACACATAAAGCATGTCTAGGTATAGCTAATAGTGTTGAATAATTCCACATACACAGCTGATAGATGAAGTTCTCTAAAGTATGTCATGAAATATCTTGTTACAAAACATTGTCATATTTATGTTTAAGATATATGAACATGACCAATCTATGACGTATAACTGAACGGCTTGATTTCGCTTGTACTCATACAGTTTTCAAAGGAAAACCATCACGGCCTGGGACAACACTCAAATTTACTTATGGTTACTAATGTGTAGACATAGTTAAACGTATATATATATATATATAATCAAACTGTGTGTAATCAAGGATGCCAGAATACAAACCTTATAGAGTATAAAATCCATCCCCTCTCTGTCCCATGTGCTTGTCATAACAGTTGGTCAGTGTGTAGGCAGGGAGGGATCCGTGCTTCGGAAAGATTGCTTGTGCTTGTGCCTTAGCGTGGAGATGAAGGCTAATTGCAACACTTGATTAAGCCCTGGGTGTGTGCGGTGGCGGCGGTGACGACGACAACAGATCGTGGAAGAGAAACAGAATGGATGTACGTGTAGATGCGACTATTGTGCATGGTCATGGTTGATTGGATTGGTGCGTCTATCACAGGGAACCAATGCCATTCTGGGTTAATTGCCATGGGCTTGGGCCAGCCAACATTGTTGGATAATTTAGAATCAAGAAGGCCTGTGCTTTTTTGCTAGCTAATGACTGAAACTAATCAAAGTTGTCTAGAAAAAACTATTCAAAGAATACACCACAGATTAGTACTAGTCCCGTCTACACATTTTCAAGCATATGATGTTTTGCAAAACCACTATTGTAGAGATGTGTCATCTTTCTACTCAAAATATATACCTATTGAACAATCGTCAAAACTAAAATATGTCCACCGGTTTAAATCATATATCTGGCACGGGTCCTCACATTTTCATGGATATATTCCAGCCTTTACGGCGATGCTTGTTCAGTGAGAAATGGTGTTCGTGCATGTATGTGAGTCTAGGAATTTGTATTCTGTTTCTACAAAAATTGAACTTGGCGTTTCCAAACAAGAACTTTGTAGTCCTCCTTCACGGATGCAGTCCTTGCAACTGATCAGAAGAAAACATGGAGACATTATCACATATATGAATGTTGTCACCATGTCAATCTACCATTCAAAAGAACAACATACTGAAAGAACTGTAGAAAATCTATAATACCCGAGATACTTTTCTTAGTATTGGTAACAACGAGTTTAGCATCTTGCCATTGCTCCCATGTCTTCGCATGTCAAAGCGACTTTTGCAATCAGGATCCTAATGTAATTCTTCACCGCATATAACAAGATTGTAGAATAGATGAGATTGGAAGAACCGGCTCCAGCTGATCCTGGATCCGGCGAGATGCCAATCCTTGGAGGATCAGCTCTCCACGGCAGTCCACAACGCACTCCATGTTCCAGAATCTTATGATCTAACCCAGAGCGAAGGTCTCGACCTGGCCGCGTGACTAGTGGAGTCGGCGACGAAGGTGCGACGCCGAAGACAAAAAAATTGTCCTTGCACGAAGGTCAAGTATTAAACGACTTGAGCATTGATCTGAACTTCCATCGAGCCGCGGCGTTCACTTAGCAGGGCCATATGGGCCACCTCTATCGGAGCTAAACCCGGTAGATCCCTTGGTAAGGTCCTAATTAGGTGACTTGGCACAATGATAGGCATAGTATTACCTAGGTTCGGGATCTCAAGAAGAAGATAATATCTTACATCGTATTTATGTTTATTGTGTTGGAGTGTGTGCAATGTGCATGTAAAATACCGAGAAAATTGTAGAAAATATGAGATAAACGCTTGCATCTTGGAGGGGCGCTTTACGTGTTAATATAGGCCACCGGCCAGGTTGTTACAAAGATCTACAAGATTTAGTTGTTGGATTGCTATACAAGTTATATCTCCAACAACTAACTTAAACACAATCATATACCGTTTATATTACACGGATATATGTTACATCTTTTAACACTCCCCCTCAATCACAACTATCTAAGTTAAGATTGTTTCTAAATGCTTCTAGCTGCCGAATGGTGAGTGGCTTAGTAAAGCCATCTGCAATTTGATCACCAGTTGGTACAAATATGATGTTCAACAACTTGTCTGCCACTCGTTCACGAACAAAATGATAATCAATTTCAATGTGCTTCGTTCTAGCATGAAAAACAGGGTTAGCAGACATATAGGTAGCACCAAGATTATCACACCATAGCGAGGCTGCCTTTGGATGGCGTACACCTAGTTCAGTTAACAAGTTCTGAACCCAAATACTTTCAGCAATTGCATTTGCTAAGGCTTTATACTCAGCCTCAGTGCTTGACCTGGAAACTGTAGGCTGCTTACGAGCACTCCTTGAAACAAGGTTGCCTCCAAGAAACACAACAAAGCCTCTAGTAGATCTCCTATCATCAGGACATCCAGCCTAGTCTGCATCTGAGAATCCACTTACCAGCATAGAATCAGTTTTGCTAATCTTAAGTCCATGACTTTTTGTTCCCTGCAGATATCTCAGTATTCTTTTTACTGCAATCCAATGCACACTAGTGGGAGCATACAAAAACTGGCATACTTTATTAACTGAATATGAAATATCAGGCCTAGTAAGAGTCAAGTATTGTAATGCTCCTACAATACTTCTATACTTTGTCGAATCCTCTGCTCCTAACACTTCCCCATCATAAAGAGACAGTTTTCAGAGGTAGACAATGGTGTGGGAGAGGGTTTGCAACCCGTCAACCCTATACGTTGAAGGATTTTCTGCACATACTTTTCTTGAGACAAAAGAATTCCAGTATGTACTCGTTTTACCTCAATGCCAAGGAAGAAGTGCAAATCTTCAAGATCCTTGAGTGCAAATTCCTTGCCGAGATCCTTCAAAAGAGCCTCAACCGCTTGGGGAGAGGAGCTTGCAACTATGATGTCATCAACATAAATAAGCATAAAAATAGTAACACCATGCTTATGGTAGAAGAAAAGTGAGGTATCTCCTTTGGATGGAGCAAAACCAAGGGATTGCAACTTTGAGGACAACCGAGAGTACCAAGCTCTAGGTGCTTGCTTGAGCCCATATAGTGCCTTCTCAAGTTTACACACATGTCTAGGTGAGTTAGAACTCTCATACCCAGGAGGTTGTCTCATGAACACTTCCTCTTCCAGAACACCATGCAAAAACACATTCTTCACATCTAATTGTCTCATGCACCAATTTCGAGAAACTGCAACAGAAAGGATCAACCTAATAGTAGCAGCCTTAACTACAGGACTAAATGTGTCCTCATAGTCAATCTCATACCTCTACTTAAAACCTTTGGCAACCAGGCGTGCTTTATACCTATCAACACTGCCATCAGCTATCCTCTTTACCTTGTACACCCATTTGCAATCGATGATGTTTCTGCCCCGAGCTGGAGGAACTAGGCGCCAAGTCTTGTTTTGCATAAGGGCACTATACTCCTCATCCATGGCCTCTTTCCACCGAGGTGAGGTAAGGGCCTCTGTCACGTTTTGTGGTTCACCTGTGGCACAAAAGGAGCCCCAACGAATGCAACCATCGTGATATACCTTTGGTTTGATGACGCCACCCTGGGACCTGGTGTGAGCACGCGCAGGTGGAGGTGGCGCAGGGCGCGAGAGTTGCAGTTGGAGGCGATTCGACGAAGCAGAACCAGATCCCGAGGAGGATTCCTGTGGAGAGGCGGCGGCGTCGGCAGCATCAGCGTCTACATGCGCTGCATGGGAGTCGTCGTGGGAGTCAGCGCCAGAATCATCGTGGGAGTTAGCGCCGGTTAGCGCGACCGACAACGACCGCGCCTGGGAGTCCGAGGTTGGCGCAGCGTCACGTGCGGGGGACCCGCCTGTCCCCGCACCCAGCCCCGCTCCCGAGGAGCCGCCAACCATGCGCCCGCTTGGCGTCGCGTTGCGCACGCCACGTAGCGGATAACGCCCCGCCGCGCCACAGCCCGAGGATGGTGCGCCAACTGCTGGCCCGCCTGGCGCCGCAAGTCCCGGGGAGGATTCGCCAACCGCTGGCCCGCCTGGCGCCGCAAGTCCCGAGAGAGATCTGCCTGCCGCGCCGGATCCCAATGCGCTAGGGCAGCCTGCTATGCCAGATCCCGAGGAAGATTCTGCCGGATTGTCTGCACCGTTGGAGAACATAAAATCACAGCTATTTTCAGCCGATTTTGCACCGATTCCTGCACTATTTTCCTGCACACTTTCAGTTGAAACATGATCAAGTGTAGTAGTATGAGGCATTGTCATGCTAGCATCAGTATTATTTCCGCCGCGTAGGGAGGGAAGGGATGGTGGAAGGAGGTGGGGTGGCAACACAATAAGCTCTTTGCGAAGTTGGGCACCAGCATTGGGATGTAATTGCGAGAAGGGAAATATTTGCTCATCAAACACCACATCACGAGACACATAAACCCTACCAGAGGCCACATCAAGGCATTTGTAACCTTTATGCAACGAGCTATACCCTATAAAAACACATTGCTTAGACCGAAATTCAAGCTTGTGTTTATTGAAAGGACGTAAATTTGGCCAAACCAGACAACCAAAGATACGAAGGAAATTGTAGTTGGGTTTAATGTCAAAGAGGTGTTCAAGAGGTGTTTGGTCATGGATTACTTTGCTTGCGACACGGTTAATAAGGTACACGGCAGTGGCAAAAGCTTCATCCCAAAATTTCAAGGGCATGAACGCATGAGCAAGAAGAGAAAGGCCAACTTCGACAATGTGTCGGCGTTTCCTTTCAGCGGATCCGTTCTGCTGGTGAGCGTGAGGGCATGAGACATGGTGGATAATACCTATGCGCTCAAAGAAGGTGTTGAGGTGTTGATACTCTCCACCCTAGTCGGTTTGCATGGCTAGAATTTTGCGATCAAACTGGCGCTCAACAAGTTGTTGAAAGAGATGAAATTTCTCAAAGACAACAGACTTGTTTTTGAGCAAGTAAATCCAGGTGAACTTACTAAAATCATCAATAAAACTCACATAATACTTTTGTCTGCCGACAGAGACGGGTCCAGGACCCCACACATCCGAGAAAACAAGTTCTAGAGGAAACTTTGACACACTACTAGACCGAGAGTATGGGAGTTGATGGCTCTTGGCCTTTTGACAAGAATCACAAACTAATAAATGATCCTTTTTATTTGACATTGTGAGAGAAAAATCACTAAGAACCTTCTGGACCACCGGTAAAGCTGGATGTCCTAAACGCTTGTGCCATCGCGAGGTGGAAGGTTTGACAGCGCCAAGAGCTTGTGGATGGGGGGCTTCGTGATGACCAGATACTGGGAACAAGCGACCCTTACTCTTTCTTTGAAGAATGGTTCTCCGAGTGTCCCGATCCTTAACAAAAACAATTTCAGGGTAAACTTCGAGAAAAGCATGGTTATCAAGCATGAGTTGCGAGGCGGAAAGGAGGCTTTTTCGGCTTGTGGAGAGTGGAGGATGTTGTTAAGGCTGAGGAAACCATGCGGGGTAGATAAAACTGAATGACCAACATGGGAAATGCTCATACCTTGACCATTGGCGGTGTGGATCTGCTCGTTGCCGGTGTAGCAATTGTGGACAGCCAGCTTCTCAAGTTCACCAGTGACATGATCGGTTGCACCAGTGTCGAGATACCAGTTGGTATCTATCACATAGGAGTGGGCGGCGTTAGCAGATTTTTGTCCACGTCCCCCGGCACCTCCTCCTCCTGCTGGATTGCGGACATTGTTGTTGTAGTTGCGGTCAAAGAGCTTCGCACAACGCCATGCCCCATGTCCACTTTCCTTGCAAATTTGATAGTTCTCAAACTTGCGATCACCGCAATCACCGCGGTCTCCTCCTTGGCGTGGTGCGTTGTTGTTGCTGTCGGGGAAGCGTCCTCCCGTGGTGTTGTTGTTGTAGCCACCACGGGAGCCGTTGTTGTTGTAGCCACCACGGCCACGACAACCTCCCCGAGCAGCGAGATTGGCGGTGTAGACGCTGGTTTGGGAGGTGATCCGTGCTTCGGCTGCGATGAGGAGGGAGAAAAGCTCACCGAGACCGATGGGTTGGTCGGTGACGGTGCGAGTGGTGATGGCGGAGACGAACCCGTTGTACTCAGGCTCGTGCATCAGCCCCTGGAGAATATGCGAGACGACGTCATCTTCGTCCAGGGGCTTCCCGGCTGCTGCCAGTTCGTCGGCAAGGCCCTTCATCTTGGTGAAGTAGGCGGCAGCGGAGGAGTCACCCTTGCGGGTACTCCGGATCAGAGATCGTAGCTGGATGATGCGCGCCCGTGACTGCGAGGAGAAGCTTTGGAGAATCTCCTTCCACGCTGTCGCAGCCGTCTCACAGTTGCTGACCTGGAGAAGGATGTCACGGGAGAGGGAAGCGAGCAAGAACGTAAGCACCTGCTGGTCCTGCGTTACCCAAACAGCATGTTCGGGATTTGGCGTGGCGGTGAGCTCCTTCTTCCCGGCGACATATTTCTCCAAGATGAGCTCGGCGGGAGGAGCCTTGAGGGAACCATCAAGGTAACCCATCATGCCGGCAGCCCGGACATGGGGAAGCACCTGCGCCCTCCAGACAAGGAAGTTCTCCCTGTTAAGCATTGATCTGAACTTCCATCGAGCCGCGGCGTTCACTTAGCAGGGCCCTATGGGCCACCTCTATCGGAGCTAAATCCGGTAGATCCCTTGGTAGGGTCCTAATTAGGCGACTTGGCACAATGATAGGCATGGTATTACCTAGGTTCGGACTCTCAAGAAGAAGATAATATCTTACATCGTATTTATGTCTATTGTGTTGGAGTGTGTGCAAAGTGCATGTAAAATACCGAGAAAGTTGTAGAAAATATGAGATAAACGATTGCATCTTGTAGGGGCGCTTTACGTGTTAATATAGGCCACCAGCCAGGTTGTTACAAAGATCTACAAGATTTAGTTGTTGGATTGCTATACAAGTTATATCTCCAACAACTAACTTAAACACAATCATATACCGTTTATATTACACGGATATATGTTAAATCTTTTAACAAAAATACCCTTATAGGATTTGCCTATCTGCTGTGCCATCTAACTTGAATGCGGCAACTATATTTTCAAATTATCAGCAGCCTACAGAAGGAAAGCGAACGTCGCAGACGTAGGAGAACTAGCAGTGTTCCCTACCACTAAACGATGTTAAGCCTATATTTGGTGAAAGACATGTTTAATTTATATTTATATTTATATTTAGAAACCATTTTTACATTAAACTGTTGTGTTCTAATTAATTTGTAGTCCACTGAATTATCTGTTCATACAAGTTGGATGGCAAAATAAATAACAACAAAAAAATTCCAGATAGGAACCGCAGCCAGTGTATCCATTACCAGTGTTCATCCTACAAAAAAACTGCTAAACATCTTATTATACTTACGACTCCCTCAGTTCCTAAATATAAGACTTTTTAGGAATTCCACTATGAACTACATACGGATGTATGTAGTCATATTTTTTAAGATGTAGATTCACTCATTTTGCTCCGTATCTAGTCCATAGTGTAATTTATAAAAGGTCTTATATTTAGGAACGGAGGGAGTATATTGTAGATATAACATAAGCAGCGTTTGGATGCTGCAAAACGCAGCTAGTTTACATTAGCAATGTCTGCTGTTTACTAGACGCTGCATGCTAAACTAAATAATATATTAATTATATTAGGAGTGACCTTTTTATTTAAGAGCAACCTCAAATTAATTAATCCAAAATTAGATGTATAAATTTTAAATGGTGCACATTGTGTCTATACAATTGTTTGTGTATCCGTGGCGTACTCCACATTCCCAAATCTTAAGTTCCGACCCCGAGCGAAGCTCTCGACCTAACCGAGGTGGCTAATTGATTCGGAGATGAAGGTTGCAACCCCGAAGACGAACAACTATCCTGGCACGAAGGTCATGCCGGAACCAACTTGAACTTTGATCTGAACTCCATCTCACTGCGGCGTTCACCTAGCAGGACTTGAATGGGCGACCACTATCGGACCAAAATCCTGCGGATCCTTTAGTAGGGTCTTAGCTAGGAGACCTTGCATGATGGTAATATGGGCAATTTTTTATATAGGTTTGGGCTTTCACCGAGGAGATGATACCCTATGTTCTACTTATGCTTATTGTGTTGGAGTGTGTACAAAGTGCATGCCAAATACCGAGAGATTGTATGTATCCTATCAACGAGCCCGACCCCTGGATGATATAATATACTGTGGGGCCTAGGGTTCTAGAACTAGGTACGCTACATAGGTGGGGGTAGAGTCCTCCACGGTTCCAATATTGTCATATCGTACTCAATGTCTTCCGGAATCTTCGTGCATATCGCCATGGGCCGTCCAATGTGGTCCAGGATGGAACCAACCTTGGGGATAACAGCGAGAACCACCCGGCCGGGAATCGACGTGGTGTGAGACCCCTTCGTCGGGACACAGTCACATGGCATGATCCTTTCTTTTTTCAAAATACTACTAGCTTCGTCCTGGTTTATTTGGCACCAAGGTATTTTGAGCTAAATTTTGATCATTCATATGACTAATAAAATGTACAGTACATGCTACAAAAAATACACTGTTGGATTAGTATTTGAAAGAGCTTTCTCAAGGTACAATTTTTGTGACAAATAGTTTACATTTTATTAGTTATTTGTTGGTCAAGCTTTAGCTCAAAATGAGAAGGGGGCTAATAAATCTGGGCGGAGGTAGTATGTCTTAACGCTGTCAGATAATGACGCCTTACCTTTGCCTTCAAACTTTCCTATGCCCACATACTTGTTCTTATTCTTGAACATGGCTAAAATTCTCATGTACCAAGCTGGAACTAGAACTTCCCTCATAAAAACAAGCACGCATGTGTTTTGCCCTCGCCTTTTGTTGCAAATCAAGATTACCAATAAGATTGATAATGAACAACTCTTGTCTATTGTGCATAGTTTTAAATAGCCCGCTATAGCCCCGCTATAGCCTTTTCAGCAGGATGCCGCTAAATGGTATGATGTACAAATATGCCGCTATAGCCCGCTATAGCTGATTTAGAGGCTCGCCGCTATTTCCCGTAGCCCGCTATTTAAAACATTGCTATTGTGTTTGCAAATCAGAAACTAGGAAGCTTGGAAACGATGCCATAAAAAATAAACCTGTACCATGAGACATAATTAAAATGCACAAGTTTCTATACCACATGAGCTTGCTCAACTACGTAGCGGTTGTTAGTCATCTTGTAGTCATGATATTGTCCTATAACATACAAGTCACATCTTGCTTCTGATACCATCAACTTGACCTCGAGCACATACCATATATCATTGCCGTCCATAATACTTATAAGAGGATCGGCGATCTTGTCGCCAAGAACACTTTGAACAACACCTCTGAAGAGGGTGTTTGTGGCCTGAAAATCTTGCTCTTGTTCAGGAGTAAACAGTCCCTCCGACTTTGCCCTTGGAGGCATGGAAATAATTTGTAGAAATTGTAAATACAATTACCCTTGCACACCATCTCTTCTAATTCAAATACTCGAACACAGGAGGGGTCTGACTGTCGCTAAAAAGAAATTTGAGAAAAATGTATTTCATCAGGTTTCGAAATTGTTCAATAATTGAGAAATCTTAAATTAAATTAAATTTGGCAAACAATTGATAAAACACGATCAGCGTAATCAACATGATTGTTTGACTAGATAGAAACTAGTCAAGGTAGGCATGTGATCTGATTAGTAAGATAAAAACAACATGTCCATGTCCATCTCTAGGCAAACACTAGTGGAAGGTTGTTACTACAAGGCCACTACTTGAATCTCTACTTGGTTGTTACTCGTTTTGGCGGAAGCCAGGGAACCATTGATTTTTGGGTCTATCCAATAAAAGATGGTAGCGCAAGATATCAACAACCGGTTTGAATGGTGGTCTAATAAGAAATGGATGTTTAGTCATCTCGTCTTATTTTTGCCGTTTGTGGCATTTAACTATTTTTTTCGTTCATTTAAGCTCCGCTGGAGCTTGTACTAGACCATAGTTATTTTCAGAATTTTATTTAATAATATGGTTGCACGCATCATGTTAATGTAGAAGCCGGAGATTATCCTGCTTCTCAAAAGAAAAAGAAAAGGAACTCTTCTTTGTCCACATGCATCGCATTTGACGGTTCTTGATCATACGACTGGGACATGCTAGCTTTACTGGAAGAAGGGATTAGTTGGTCACGTATTCATCACAACGTCCTCAGTCTTTATCTCTTTGTTCGTCTCATTCCTCCTTGCAACTCGGCAGCTCCGCTAAATCGAAAACAGATCATCTCACGCTGGCTCCCCCGTAGCTTCCAAAGCTGCGACCATAGCTGCTTCGGTGCTGCAAGCTGCAGTATTTGCTGCTCCTATTTCTCTCCACTCAATCGCTCCTCCGAGATCATCATCGCATCTCCCACCTTTGTAGCAGCTGCTATGGATGTGCTTCACTCCACCAAGTAAACTGTCCAACTTGTTGGCCTGCTGTTGCAAGGCTCAGAGGTGCTAGAGTGGAGGTTGGTATTGTAAGGTCCTATTCCCTTGGGGCAACGCGTATGCCAGCCAGGTCTTGTGGGTGTGCTACAAAGCCGGCGACGGGTGCTTCTTGAGGGTGTTGCAATCCTGTGGACTGCTGCTGATGTTGCAACTGTGGATCTTGTCAGAGACGCGTGTGCGTCGGCTGGTGCTCCAAGGGTGAAGATGTGGTGTTGATCGAGAGAGAGAGAGAAAGGGGCTACTTCAAAATTAGATGTCGGAACCAAAACAGTTGTTTGATAGCTACAGTTTTTAGAGCGAGCTCCACCGCTCAGCATAGCTAGCTAGCCTCCCTCCCCACCACGCCGCCGGCCGCCCCGGCCGCGGCGGCCACCTCCCCGGCATTAATGGCCCGTAGGTCTCCCTTCGGATCCAGCAGTTCCTCGCACGCCAGCCCCGCGCGCTCCCCTCGGGCCGTTGGTCCGTCCCCAGCGCCGCCATCGCAGTCGTCGCCAAATCCCGATCCCGTCCCCTCGCCGCGGATCCGGCTGCGGGAGGGGGGCTCCGGTCATGGGGCCACGGTCCGTCGGCAGCCGCGGGGGGGACTAAGGTCTGCCTGGAGGGCCGGTCGGTTCCCTCATTGTCACCACGCGCGACGAGACGGCCGTCTACCTCGCCATCTCCGTCGGTCGTCGAGTCCGATGGACAGCCGGATCCTCCGGCGCGTCAGGCGACAAGGCTCTGCTCCATCATAGTCGCGCCGCCCCGTTCCCCGGAGCCTTCATGGACAGAGGTGAGTCACCGTAGGCCGCGCGGCACTGCTGCAGGACTGCCGGTCACTGCGAGGAATCCAGGAGCACAGCGCTCGGACCGCGACGGCGTAGTTAAGGCTCTGAGGCAACGAGAGCTCTTTTTATCCCAATTCCGCGGTCGCTGCTTCCGTTGCCTGAGCAAACGCCACCGTTTAGCACAGTGTAGGGATCCCATACACTGCATCATCTGTCGTCGAGCCGGGCACGTCGGCCGGCTCTGCCCCCAGAGATCCGGCGCGGCGCCAGCAGCCGCAGTAGTTAGGTCGAGGTTGGGGCCTCCTCCTCCGGGGCAACCCCTGCAAGCCCGCGTTAGGTTCCCCCCTCCACCCTCCACTCTCACGGCGGGTCCGATGGCCCAAGCCATACTGCTCCACGTCGATCCCGCGCGTCGGCCTAGGATCAGCCGCTCCGTGGCCATCCCATCCCCGGAGGTGGACCAAGCGGTATTCTTCCTGCGGAACCACGCTGTCACGCTCTCGGCCGTAGACGGGGTTAACGCCTCGTCCACCATGGCGGTTGGGAGAGCCCTGGAGGCCTAGCTCGCGGTCCCGGCGCACTCTCTCCGGGTGACGGCGCACTATCCAGAGCACTTCTTCGTCATCTTCACGCAGCCGGCGCACCAGGTCAATGCCGTGTGCCGTGGTTCTATCAGGGTAGACGGCGCCTCCTTCTCCATTGCCTCCTGGCACGAGCACGACCACGCGTCGTTCGACGCCCTGCGGCTGCACGTCCATGTCGTGATAGAGGGGGTGCCGATGCAGTTCTGGTCCGTCGACGGGGCGGAGGAGATCCTCGGGAGAAGGGTCAGGGTGGACCGCCTCGACAGTAGGTCGCTAGAGCGCGGCCACACCAAGACCTTCCCCTGCTGGGTTTGGACCAACGACGTCGCTAACATCCCCACGAGGCACACGCTCGGGGTGCTGCCGAGGGGGGCAGGCCGTGTCGAGGAGATGGAGGGCTTCTCCCCGCCCGACAGGAGGGTAGCTCCACCACCGGCCACAACAGAATACGAGATGCTAATCCACATGGACAGAGTCGAGGACTGGGCGCCTCCCTCTCCCAGCTCTTCCCACTCCGGCCAGAGTGGGATCCCGTCCTCGGGATCGGATGAAGACTCCACGGCTTTCCCGGCAGTATCCTCTGCTCCCTGGACGATGGGGGTGGAGGACGGCCAGAGGCTCGACAGACACCCCCGTCTGAAGCGGGCGCCTGTCGCCAGCCTGGGCTGCCGCGGCCTGCCGCGGGGTGGCCAGGGGAGAGACCAAGACGGCGAGGACAACGGTGGCAATGGGCCGGGGGCCATCGTTCATGGAAGGATGTGTTGCTTCGTCGCAGTCGAACCGCGGCTCAGCCTGTGCCTGCCGCGAACTCGCGCTAGCACAGCAGGTCCCCCCCCCCCGACGCGCCGTCGACAAAGGGACACCTCGGGCCGCCGTCGCGGCGACGGGAGGAGCTCGGGGCAGTCGCGCCAGCCAACGCAGAGGGGCCGCTCCAGGCCTCTCTCGCCACCCCCAGCCAGGGAGGCCCCTGCGGCCGTAGGGCACTCGGCTGCCGCTAGCGGCAGTAGAGGAAAGGATCCAGTAGATGACTTCTTCAGATCAGTAGAGAAGCCACTGCTGGCCCCCGCTGTCGTTAATGGGCTAACAGCGGACGTGCACGCGGCGGCAGAGGCCGTGAGTGCGGAACCACTGGCGTTTGACAAGGAGGCGCTGGACAGGACGCCAGGAGAGGCCCTGCAGCTAGATGCCTTCAGCCCCACGCTCTCGGCCTCGGCGTCGGACTTCGGCCAGTTCAGTAGGGCCACCCCCTCGGTGGCTAGGACCCTCGAGGTTCAGTTAGGGGCTGTGACCAGCAGGGTCTGCCAACTGGAGATAGCCGCTCCAAGCAGCGCGGCCTCGACGGCCTCCCTCTTCCGCGCTCCCGAGCCGCCGCTGCTGGACCGCCCCACCTCGGCCCCGCGGCGCTCGGCAGCGCCCCCGAAGAGCAGGGCCATCTCGGCACCTACCCGTCACAGCGCCAGGCAAGCGGCGGCTGGCTCGACAGTCCCGGTGGCAAAGAGAGCCTCCCTCCGCATCGTGAAAGAGCTGGGGCTTTTAGGGCCAAGGGAGAATATGACGGCAGAGGTGGCAAAAGCGCTTCTGCAACGGTTCAAGGAACCTCTGACGGACAACGACATCGCGACCATAGCCAAGCTCACCCGCCTAGACGGCGAGGCCCTTAGGGTCATGGCGCGGATGGCTGGCTCTGATGGGAATGCCGAGGAGGCCATAGTGTGATCATGTTAGTAGTCTACTTTAGCAGCTTGCGGTGGCGGTCGGTCGCAGATCGGCTGGAGTTAGGTTTCATTTCTATTTCCCAGGATAGAGGGTTAGGTGATCGTCGTCGCTGGCACGCGTTTGGGCCTATGGGTGGGTGCCAACGATCCCTTGTTAAGTTGGCAGTGTCCTGTATGGGCCCGAGGCCAAGTAGAATTTGCCACCGTAGTATGCCTTCGTTTCCCCATGAGTGAACCACTTAGCCCGATCATGTGTTGGAACGTCCGCGGCCTAAACAACCCGGCAAAGCGGGCATCCGTAGCAGAGATGGCGGCAGCACACCGTGCCGTCATATTATGTCTTCAGGAGACAAAGATTACGATGTGGTCTCCGGAACTAGTTCGTGAGTTAGGAGGTCAAACCCTATCCGACTGTATTGCGCTCCCGTCGATGGGCACTTGCGGGAGAGCCGCCATACTATGGAACAAAGACCTAGCTACCGTTACCTCCCACGCCATAGGAGAGTTCGCCATCACGGCTAAGGTTTGCCTGTTGGAAATATGCCCTAGAGGCAATAATAAATTAGTTATTATTATATTTCTTAGTTCATGATAATCGTTTATTATCCATGCTATAATTGTCTTGATTGGAAACACAATACTTGTGTGGATACATAGACAAAACACTGTCCCTAGTAAGCCTCTAGTTGACTAGCTCGTTGATCAAAGATGGTCAAGGTTTCCTGGCCATAGGCAAGTGTTGTCACTTGATAACGGGATCACATCATTAGGAGAATCATGTGATGGACTAGACCTAAACTAATAGACGTAGCATGTTGATCGTGTCATTTTGTTGCTACTGTTTTCTGTGTGTCAAGTATTTGTTCCTATGACCATGAGATCATATAACTCACGGACACCGGAGGAATGCTTTGTGTGTATCAAACGTCGCAACGTAACTGGGTGACTATAAAGATGCTCTACAGGTATCTCCGAAGGTGTTCGTTGAGTTAGTATAGATCGAGACTGGGATTTGTCACTCCGTGTGACGGAGAGGTGTCTCGGGGCCCACTCGGTAATACAACATCACACACAAGCCTTGCAAGCAATGTAACTTAATGTAAGTTGCGGGATCTTGTATTACGGAACGAGTAAAGAGACTTGCCGGTAAACGAGATTGAAATAGGTATGCGGATACTAACGATCGAATCTCGGGCAAGTAACATACCGAAGGACAAAGGGAATGACATACGGGATTATATGAATCCTTGGCACTGAGGTTCAAACGATAAGATCTTCGTAGAATATGTAGGATCCAATATGGGCATCCAGGTCCCGCTATTGGATATTGACCGAGGAGTCTCTCGGGTCATGTCTACATAGTTCTCGAACCCGCAGGGTCTGCACACTTAAGGTTCGACGTTGTTTTATGCGTATTTGAGTTATATGGTTGGTTACCGAATGTTGTTCGGAGTCCCGGATGAGATCACGGACGTCACGAGGGTTTCCGGAATGGTCCGGAAACGAAGATTGATATATAGGATGACCTCATTTGGTTACCGGAAGGTTTTCGTGCATTACCGGAAAAGTTTCGGGCTCATCGGTAGTGTACCGGGAGTGCCGGGAGGGGTGCCGGGGACCATCGGGAGGGGTGTCACGCCCCAAGGGTTCTCATGGGCTATGGGAAGAGATAAACCAGCCCCTAGTGGGCTGGAATAAGTTCCCACTAAGGCCCATAAGGTTTGAGAAGGAAAAAACACAAGGTGGAAAGAGTTTCCAAGTGGGAAGGTGGAATCCTACTCCAAGTAGGATTGGAGTAGGACTCCTCCACCTCCAATTTCGGCCAAACCTTTAGGTTTTGAGGCTGCCTCCTCCCCTCCCTCCCACCTATATATACGGAGGTTTTAGGGCTGATTTGAGACGACTTTCTCACGGCTGCCCGACCACATACCTCCATAGTTTTTCCTCTAGATCGCGTTTCTGCGGAGCTCGGGCGGAGCCCTGCTGAGACGAGATCATCACCAACCTCCGGAGCGCCGTCACGCTGCCGGAGAACTCTTCTACCTCTCCGTCTCTCTTGCTGGATCAAGAAGGTCGAGATCATCGTCGAGCTGTACGTGTGCTGAACGCGGAGGTGCCGTCCGTTCGGTACTAGATCGTGGGACTGATCGCGGGATTGTTCGCGGGGCGGATCGAGGGACGTGAGGACGTTCCACTACATCAACCGCGATCTCTTATCGCTTCTGCTGTACGATCTACAAGGGTACGTAGATCACTCATCCCCTCTCGTAGATGGACATCACCATGATAGGTCTTCGTGCGCGTAGGAAATTTTTTGTTTCCCATGCGACGTTCCCCAACAGTGGCATCATGAGCTAGGTTCATGCGTAGATGTCTTCTCGAGTAGAACACAAAAGGTTTTGTGGGCGGTGATGTGCGTTTTGCTGCCCTCCTTAGTCTTTTCTTGATTCCGCGGTATTGTTGGATTGAAGCGGCTTGGACCGACATTACTCGTACGCTTACGAGAGACTGGTTTCATCGTTACGAGTAACCCCCTTTGCTCAAAGATGACTGGCAAGTGACGGTTTCTCCAACTTTAGTTGAATCGGATTTGACCGAGGAGGTCCTTGGATGAGGTTAAATAGCAATTCATATATCTCCGTTGTGGTGTTTGCGTAAGTAAGATGCGATCCTACTAGATACCCTTGGTCACCACGTAAAACATGCAACAACAAAATTAGAGGACGTCTAACTTGTTTTTGCAGGGTATGATTGTGATGTGATATGGCCAATGATGTGATGTGATATATTGGATGTATGAGATGATCATGTTGTAATAGAAATATCGACTTGCACGTCGATGGTACGGCAACCGGCAGGAGCCATAGGGTTGTCTTTATACTAACATATGTGCTTGCAGATGCTTTTACTATTTTGCTAGGATGTAGCTTTAGTAGTAATAGCATAAGTAGCACGACAACCCCGATGGCAACACGTTGATGGATGATCATGGTGTGGCGCCGGTGACAAGAAGATCGTGCCGGTGCTTTGGTGATGGAGATCAAGAAGCACGTGATAATGGCCATATCATGTCACTTATGAATTGCATGTGATGTTAATCCTTTTATGCACCTTATTTTGCTTAGAACGACGGTAGCATTATGAGGTGATCTCTCACTAAAATTTCAAGACGAAATTGTGTTCTCCCCGACTGTGCACCGTTGCGACAGTTCTTCGTTTCGAGACACCACGTGATGATCGGGTGTGATAGACTCAACGTTCACATACAACGGGTGCAAAACAGTTGCACACGCGGAACACTCGGGTTAAACTTGACGAGCCTAGCATGTGCAGACATGGCCTCGGAACACATGAGACCGAAAGGTCGAGCATGAATCGTATAGTTGATATGATTAGCATAGGGATGCTTACCACTGAAACTATTCTCGACTCACGTGATGATCGGACTTGAGATAGCGAATCTGGATCATGTACCACTCAAATGACTAGAGAGATGTACTTTTTGAGTGGGAGTTCTTAAGTAATATGATTAATTGAACTAATTGTCATGAACATAGTCTAATGGTCTTTGCGAATTACGATGTAGCTTGCGCTATAGCTCTACTGTTTTTATATGTTCCTAGAGAAAATTTAGTTGAAAGTTGATAGTAGCAAACTTTGAAGAGGATTGTCCTCGTTGCTGCGCAGAAGGCTTATGTCCTTAATGCACCACTCGGTGTGCTGCACCTCGAGCGTCGTCTGTGGATGCTGTGAACATCCAACATACACGTTTCTGATGACTACACGATAGTTCAGTGCAAAATACTTAATGGCTTAGAAGCAAGGCACCAAAGACGTTTTGAAACGTCACGGAACATAAGTGATGTTCTAAAGAGATGAAATTGTGATTTCATGCTCGTGCCCTTGTTGAGAGGTACGAGACCTCCGACAAGATTCTTTGTCCACAAAGTAAAGGAGAAAAGCTCAATCGTTGAGCGTGTGCTCAGATTGTCTGAGTACGACAATCACTTGAATCAAGTGGGAGTTAATCTTCCAGATGAGATAGTGATGGTTCTCCAAAGTCACTGCCATCAAGCTGTGAGAGCTTCATGATGAACTATAACATATCAAGGATAGATACAATGATCCTTGAGCGATTCGCGATGTTTGACACTGCGAAAGTAGAAATCAAGAAGGAGCATCAATAGTTGATGGTTTGTAAAACTACTAAGTTTCAAGAAAGGCAAGGGCTAGAAGGGATACTTCGTGAAACGGCAAAACAGTTGCTGCACTAATGAAGAGACCCAAGATTAAACCCAAACCCGAGACTAAGTGCTTCTGTAATGAGGGGAACAGTCACTGAGGCGGAGCAACTCTAGATACTTGGTAGATAAGAAGGCTGGCAAAAGTCGAAAGAAGTATATTTGATATACATGATGTTGATGTGTACTTTACTAGTACTCCTAGTAGCACGAGGGTATTGGATACCGGTTCGGTTGCTAAGTGATTAGTGACGCGAAATGAAAGCTACGGCATAAACGGAGACTAGCTAAAGGCGAGGTGACGATACGTGTTGGAAGTGTTTCCAAGATTGATATGATCAAACGTCGCACGCTCCCTCTACCATCGGGATTGGTGTTAAACCTAAATAATTGTTATTTGGTGCTTGCGTTAAGCATGAACATGATTGGATCGTGTTTATTGCAATACGATTATTCATTTAAAGAGAATAATGGTTACTCTATTTTCTTGAATAATCACCTTCAATGGTTTATTGAATCTCGATCGTAGTGGTACATATGTTCATGATATTGGTGCCAAAAGATACGAGTTGATGATGATAGTACCACTTACTTGTGGCACTGCCGCTTGAGTCATGTTAGTATAAATTGCATGAAGAGGCTCCATGCTGATGGATCTTTGTACTCACCTGATTTCGAATCACTAGTGACATGCGAATCATATCACATGAGCAAGGCCTTGTTTTCATTGAGATGAAATAAGATAGTAACTTGTTGGAAGTGATACATTTTGATGTATGCAGTCCAATGGGTGCTGAGGCACGCAGTGGATATCATTATGTTCTTACTTCACTGACGATTTGAGTAGATACAGGAGTATTTACTTAATGAATCACAAGTCTAAAATGTTGAAAAGTTCAATTCCGTTTCAGAGTGAAGTTCGTCGTAACAAGAGGATAAACTGTCTACGATATGATCATGGAAATGAATATCTGAGTTACGAGTTTTGGTACACAGTTAAGACAATGTGGAAATTGTTTCGCAGTTCATGCCACCTGGAACATCATAGTGTGATGATGTGTCTGAACGTCATAGCCACGCACTATTTGGTATGGTGCATACTATGATGTCTCTTATCGAATTACCACTATCGTTTATGGGTTATGCATTAGAGACAACCGCACTCACTTTAAATAGGGCACCGCGTATTTCCGTTGAGATGACACAGTATAGACTGAGGTTTAGAGAAATCTAAACTATCGTTTCTTGAAAGTTTGGGGTTTCGACACTTATGTGAAAAAGTTTCAGTCTGATAAGCTCAAACTAAAAGCGGATAAATGCATCTTCATAGGATATCCAAAACAGTTGGGTACATCTCCTATCTCAGATCCGAAAGCAAAGTGTTTGTTTCTAGAAACGGATCCTTTCTCGAGGAAAGGTTTCTCTCAAAAGAATTGAGTGGGAGGGTAGTAGAACTTCATGAGGTTATTGAACCATCACTTCAACCAGTGTGTAGCAGGGCGCAGGAAGTTGTTCATGTGGCGCCTACACCAATTGAAGTGGAAGCTGATGATGATGATCATTGAGCTTCGAATCAAGTTACTACAAACCTCGTAGGTCGACAAGGTCGCGTACTGCTGCAGAGTAGTACGGTAACCCTGTCTTGGAGGTCATGTTGTTGAGCAACAGTGAACCTACGAGTTATGGAGAAAGCGATGGTGGGCCCAGATTCCGACAAATGGCTGGAAGCCATGAAATCCGAGAGAGGATCCATGTGTGAAAAAAAAGTGTAGACTTTGGTAGAACTACTTGATGGTCATAGGACTATTGAGTAAAAATGGATCTTCAAAAGAAGACAGACGATGATGGTGATAAGTCACTATTAAGAAAAGCTCGACTTGTCGCAAAAATGTTTTCGATAAGATCAAACAGTTGACTATGATGAGACTTTCTCACTCGTAGCGATGCTAAAAGTCTGTTAGAATTATGTTAGTTGTTGATGCATTATTTATGAAATATTGCACGTAGGATGTCAAAACATTGTTTTCTCGACGGTTTCCTTGAGCAAACATTGTATGTGATACAACCAGAAGGTTTTGTCGATCCTAAAGATACTAGCAAGTATGCAAGCTCTAGTGATCCTTCAATGGACTGGTGCAAGCATCTCGGAGTTGGAATATACACTTTGATGAGATGATCAAAGATTTTGGGTTTGTACAAGGTTTATGAGAAACTTGTATTTCCAAAGAAGTGAGTGGGAGCACTATAGAATTTCTGATAGGTATATGTGGTTGACATATTGTGGATCAGAAGTAATGTAGAATTTCTGTAAAGCATACAAGGTTGTTTGAAAGAAGTTTTCAAAGGATTAGCTGGATTACGCTACTTGAACGTTGAGCATCAAAGATCTATGGAGATAGATCGAAAGCGCTTAATAGAAGTTTCAACAAGATGCATGCCTTGACAAGTTTTTGAAAGAGTTCAAAATAGACCAGCAAAGAAGGAGTTCTTGGTTGCGTTGTGAGGTGTGAATTTGAGTAAGACTCAAAACCCGACCACGGCAGAATAAAGAGAATAGACGAAGGTCGTCTTCTATGCCTTAGCTGTAGAATCTAAAGCATGCCATGCTGTGTACCGCACCTGAAGTGTGCCTTGACTCAAAGTATGTTGAGAGGTACAGAGAGTGATCCATGATTGAATCACTAGCAGCGGTCGAAATTAATCCTTAGTAACTAATGGACTAAGGAATTTTTCTCGATTATGGAGGTGGTTAAAGAGTTTGTCGTAAAGGGTTACGTCAATGCAAGCTTTGACACTAATCCGGATAACTAAGAGTAGTGAAACGGATTCGTATAGTAGAGTAGATATTTGGAGCATTTCCGAATAGCACGTAGTAGCAACATCTATAAGATGACATAAAGATTTGTAAAGAACGCACGAATCTGAAAGTTTCAGAACCGTTGACTAAAACCTCTCTCACGAGCAAGACGTGATCAGACCCCATAACTATATGGGTGTTGGATTCGTTGGAATCACATGGTGATGTGAACTAGATTATTGACTCTAGTGCAAGTGGGAGACTGTTGGAAATATGCCCTAGAGGCAATAATAAATTAGTTATTATTATATTTCTTAGTTCATGATAATCGTTTATTATCCATGCTATAATTGTCTTGATTGGAAACACAATACTTGTGTGGATACATAGACAAAACACTGTCCCTAGTAAGCCTCTAGTTGACTAGCTCGTTGATCAAAGATGGTCAAGGTTTCCTGGCCATAGGCAAGTGTTGTCACTTGATAACAGGATCACATCATTAGGAGAATCATGTGATGGACTAGACCTAAACTAATAGACGTAGCATGTTGATCGTGTCATTTTGTTGCTACTGTTTTCTGTGTGTCAAGTATTTGTTCCTATGACCATGAGATCATATAACTCACGGACACCGGAGGAATGCTTTGTGTGTATCAAACGTCGCAACGTAACTGGGTGACTATAAAGATGCTCTACAGGTATCTCCGAAGGTGTTCGTTGAGTTAGTATAGATCGAGACTGGGATTTGTCACTCCGTGTGACGGAGAGGTGTCTCGGGGCCCACTCGGTAATACAACATCACACACAAGCCTTGCAAGCAATGTAACTTAATGTAAGTTGCGGGATCTTGTATTACGGAACGAGTAAAGAGACTTGCCGGTAAACGAGATTGAAATAGGTATGCGGATACTAACGATCGAATCTCGGGCAAGTAACATACCGAAGGACAAAGGGAATGACATACGGGATTATATGAATCCTTGGCACTGAGGTTCAAACGATAAGATCTTCGTAGAATATGTAGGATCCAATATGGGCATCCAGGTCCCGCTATTGGATATTGACCGAGGAGTCTCTCGGGTCATGTCTACATAGTTCTCGAACCCGCAGGGTCTGCACACTTAAGGTTCGACGTTGTTTTATGCGTATTTGAGTTATATGGTTGGTTACCGAATGTTGTTCGGAGTCCCGGATGAGATCACGGACGTCACGAGGGTTTCCGGAATGGTCCGGAAACGAAGATTGATATATAGGATGACCTCATTTGGTTACCGGAAGGTTTTCGTGCATTACCGGAAAAGTTTCGGGCTCATCGGTAGTGTACCGGGAGTGCCGGGAGGGGTGCCGGGGACCATCGGGAGGGGTGTCACGCCCCAAGGGTTCTCATGGGCTATGGGAAGAGATAAACCAGCCCCTAGTGGGCTGGAATAAGTTCCCACTAAGGCCCATAAGGTTTGAGAAGGAAAAAACACAAGGTGGAAAGAGTTTCCAAGTGGGAAGGTGGAATCCTACTCCAAGTAGGATTGGAGTAGGACTCCTCCACCTCCAATTTCGGCCAAACCTTTAGGTTTTGAGGCTGCCTCCTCCCCTCCCTCCCACCTATATATACGGAGGTTTTAGGGCTGATTTGAGACGACTTTCTCACGGCTGCCCGACCACATACCTCCATAGTTTTTCCTCTAGATCGCGTTTCTGCGGAGCTCGGGCGGAGCCCTGCTGAGACGAGATCATCACCAACCTCCGGAGCGCCGTCACACTGCCGGAGAACTCTTCTACCTCTCCGTCTCTCTTGCTGGATCAAGAAGGTCGAGATCATCGTCGAGCTGTACGTGTGCTGAACGCGGAGGTGCCGTCCGTTCGGTACTAGATCGTGGGACTGATCGCGGGATTGTTCGCGGGGCGGATCGAGGGACGTGAGGACGTTCCACTACATCAACCGCGATCTCTTATCGCTTCTGCTGTACGATCTACAAGGGTACGTAGATCACTCATCCCCTCTCGTAGATGGACATCACCATGATAGGTCTTCGTGCGCGTAGGAAATTTTTTGTTTCCCATGCGACGTTCCCCAACATTGCCTGCTTGGCCAACGTGATAGCTTCTGGTTATCAACGGTCTACGGGCCGGAGGATGACGCGAGAAAAGATAGATTTATCTCGGAGATATCTCGATCTGCTCCGCCTGCAGCAGAGCCATGGCTTATCAACGGAGATTTTAACCTCATCTACGAGGCTAGGGACAAGAACAACCTCAATCTAAATCGTAGACTCATGGGCCGATTCAGATCAGCCCTAGATATGGCAGAATTGAGAGAGATTAGATGTAACAACCGTAGATACACCTGGACAAACGAGCGCCGAAATCCCACACATATGAGCATAGACAAGTTCTTCTGCAACCAAGCATGGGAAGGGTTGTTCCCATCGGCCTCTCTCCATGCGGCAGCCTCGGCCACCTCGGATCACTGTCCTCTGATCCTAGCAGATACCAGCAACGTACCTAGAGCGTTGATTTTCAGATTCGAAAACTTCTGGCCGGCGTTCCCAAGATTCCACGACACGGTAGCTAGAGTATGGAATCGGCCAGTGCAAGACACCAACGCCTTCCAAAGGCTGAACACTAAGTTGGTACGCACCGCCAGGGACCTAAAAATCTGGAGCAAAGGCTTCTTCAGTGATGCCAAGCTCCAGTTCCACATGGCAACAGAGATAGTTCTTAGATTTGATGTAGCACAGGAAGAACGCATCCTCACGGACGCTGAGTTCAACCTAAGAAGGCTTCTCAAGCTCCGGTTGCTGGGCCTGGCGGCTCTAGAGCGTGCCCGTCGACGGCAAGCATCCAGACTCACCTGGCTACGTCTAGGTGACGCAGGCACAAAATTCTTCCACGCCAAAGTAAGAGCAAGAAATAGAAAAAACTTCATCCACTGCGTGCAAGTGGGACCAGAGATAGCTACAACGCACGAGCACAAAGAGAATGCAATATACCAACACTTCTGCAATCATCTTGGGGACACGGTTGATCGCCACACGGGCATAAATTGGGACAGGCACGACATGCCGACAGTACAGGATAGAGGCCTGGACAACCCCTTCACAGAGGAGGAGGTCTGGGAGGCGATCAAGGCATCCCCGTTGGAGAAGGCGCCAGGCCCAGATGGCTTCACAGGGGCTTTCTTCAAAGCTTGCTGGGGTACCATCAAGCAGGATATCATGGAAGTTTTTCATAGCTTCTACCACCTGGCCAGGGGCGACTTTAGAAGCCTGAACACAACCATGATAGTACTCCTTCCAAAAAAAGAAGGCGCAATGAAGGTGCAGGATTTCCGACCGATCAGCCTAATTCACTCAGTAGCTAAGCTAATTGCCAAGGTTCTAGCTATCAGACTGACGGGGGTGATCACCAGCATCATCTCCCCGGCGCAATCTGCCTTCTTGAGCTCCAAGTCAACACAAGATAGTTTCCTGTATGTTCAAAATGCAGTACGCTCGCTACACCGTAAGAAGAGGCCCGCGCTGATGTTCAAGCTAGACATCGCTAGAGCGTTTGACAACGTCTCCTGGGAGTATCTATTAGAGCTCCTCCAGCGGCTAGGGTTCCCCTCGCGCTGGCGCGATTGGATATCTCTCCTTCTCAGCTCCGCGACATCGGCAGTCATGCTAAACGGCTCCGTCGGCCCAAAGTTCATGCATAAAAGAGGGCTCAGGCAGGGGGATCCTCTATCGCCCCTACTGTTTATCATAGCTATCGACACACTGCATAGGCTACTGGAGGCAGCAACGCAGCTAGAGATCCTAGCGCCGCTGCCAGGAAGAGATATCACGTTGAGAGTTAGCCTCTATGCGGACGACGCGGTCATCTTCGCCAACCCTGACAAGGGGGAGATCGACGCCCTGTTACAGCTGCTGCGGGACTTCGTCCATGACACGGGCCTGCACGTAAACCCTGCCAAGTCGACAATATCCGCCATCCGTTGCAGCGACATAAACCTCGGCGACGTCCTTGCAAACTTCGGGGGACAGACAGTAGGCTTCCCGGTATGATACCTAGGTCTGCCTTTGACGATCACTAGACTCCGCTTAGTGCACATACAATACATCCCTGATAGGATTAGGGCCAGACTCGCTGGCTGGAAGGGGAAGCTTATGAGCAGCGCAGGCAGACGGGTCCTAGTCCGCAACGTCCTCACTGCCCTGCCGACTTTTGCCCTCGCTGTGCTACGAGTACCAAAGAAATTCCTAGACGACATAGATAAGGCGAGGAGGCGCTTCCTTTGGGCTCAAGACGACCCAATCACCGGGGGTAAATGTAAGGTCAACTGGCCTACAGTTTGCTCACCAATCGACAACGAAGGCCTAGGGATTTTGGAGCTAAGTAAATTCTGCAGAGCTCTCAGGCTGAGATGGCTTTGGCTGTCATGGACTAGCCCAGACAGACCATGGATTGGTTCGCAATTACCATGCGATAACGGCGATAGGAACTTTTTCTGTGCCTCTACGGCGGTCTCACTAGGAGACGGGGCAACGGCCTCTTTCTGGCACTGCTCCTGGACAGGAGTGGGAAACCTTAGATCGGAATTCCCAACGCTGCACAAACACTCTAGAAAGAAGAACCGTACAGTGAGAGAGGCCCTCCAAAACGACACATGGATCAAGGACCTTGCCCACGGCGACAACGCTCACATTTGGGCCGAGGCGCTTAGGCTGCATAGATGGTTGCAAACTTCAGGGCCTCACCTTCAGGAAAACTCCAGGGACAGCATCTCTTGGATTCACGAGGCGTCAGGGTTATACTCCGCTAGCTCAGCGTACAAGGCTCAGTTCCAGGGGCACACAAGATCACCCTTTAGAAAGTTGATCTGGGCTTCTTGGGCACCTGCTAGACTAAAAATATTTTACTGGCTGCTATTGCGAAATAGGCTATGGTGCAACGACCGCGTGCAAAGGAGGGGATGGCCAAATGGGTACTTTTGCGAGCTCTGCCTCCGAAATCTGGAAATGACATATCACTTGTTCTGGCAATGTACAAAGGTGCTTGAGGTTTGGACACTAGTGTCGGCCAGACACGGATGTCTCTCGCTTAACCCAGCGGAATGGAAAGACAGGACCACACCATATGATATCATAATGGACATGATAAGCAAAGCCAGGCCAGAGCACAAGAAAGGGATTATGACTATGATTCTACTTATCTTATCACAAATCTGGAAGGAGAGGAACGACTGCACCTTCAGACTGAAGACTCCCGCCGTCAGAAACATAATTATTTCCATACAGGATACCATGGAGCTTTGGAGGCAGGCAGGTGCTGCCTGCCTCGTGCACCCCTTCGGGGACTCAACGGGAGTAGTCACGTAGTGGGTTTTGTTCCCTACGGGGACGGATGTGTCTTATCCTTTTCTTTTTGTTTCTTCTGAACTTTTCCTTTGATCCGTTATGTATCGCCACCACCTTGATGTATTCCCGCTCTCTACCTGCTTGGTTTAATATATGTCAGCCAGCAGCTGGATCTTTCAAAAAAAATGGATGTCGGGCTGTTTCAACGGAATTGTTCAGAGTTCTTTTACGGTATATCTAAATAATAGGAGTCTTTCATTTCCAGTCATTCGAGAGACTAGCTAGATTCATCAATACTATTGCTCTGTACCTAAATACTTGTAACGGGAGAAAACTAGTCTAGTTCTCCTAGTTTTGCTAGCCATCTCGGTTAATATCTCGCAAGTGCTTAGTTACAGGTTAGGCTGCTTTTATTTCCATAAGAGCTGCTAGTGCATTTCTAAAACATATCCCAGGATGGGTGAGTTGTTGATTACATACTCCAGTAACTATCATGTAAATACATGGTAATGAACGCACATCGTGGCTGATAACTCACGCGCAAACATCGTAATAACTTTTGACCCAAGAAAAAAGTTGTTGATAAACATACACCGATAACTTATATGAAAAATTAACATCGTAATATACGCACAATAGAGCTGACAATTTACTTAGCCAAAGTGTGGTAATTTTTGACCCGGGAAAAGTTGTTGAACCGCCCTTCCTGGTAACTCATGTCAACTAGCATGGTAAACTACGCCCATTAGGGTTAATAACTAACTTAGCCGAGACATGGTAACTATTTTTGACTTGCGGAGCCGCGGCGCCGGGGGAGGGGGGGTTGTTGTTGAAAAATTACATGATAAATTATGTAAAAAAGCATGGTAACATGCGCACAACCAAAATGATAACTGACCCACAAACAACATGATAACTTTGATCCAGAGTGGGTTGTTTGAAAACATACCATCGATAACCTTTGTGTTAATAGCAAGGTGCTACACGCACAATAGAGCCGATAATTTACTTAGCAGAAATATGCTAATTTTTTTACTAGGGAAAATGTTGTTGAACCGCCCTTTCCTGGTAACTCATGTCTACTAGTATGGTAATCTGCACATATCAGCGTTGATAACTTACTTAGCCGAGAAAAAATAGACGTGGAGTGGGGTGGCTCGGTTCCCAGCCAAATTCAGAATTTTCATTGATATCTCTACAAAATTAAAAAAAAACATAAATTAAAAAGAAATTGAAACTACGCCACCGCAGCCCGCTGCCTTCTACATGCTGCGAAGCTTGTAGAAGTTCGTGTAGTCACCGCCGTCATCGCCATCGTTGTCCTACACTCCGCTGCCGTCCTTGCTGCACCCCTGCCCTGGGTCGTCGTGGCAGACATGGTTGGACGGCCTGGGCACCTCCTCGTCACTGTCGTCGAGGATGACGATGCCGCCCTTCTCGCGGCCGCGGCGCCGAGCGACGAATTCCTCAAGGGCGCGGTGCTAGCGCTCTATCTTCTCCCGGACGTAGTCGTCCCGCGCCCATTTGAGGGCGGTCTCGTCGTCGGCAGCCATGTCCAGGTGCTCCTGCTTGACGGGGAGCAGCGCCAGCTCGGTCTTTGGCTTGACGAGGTGGGAGCAGGAGCCGCCCTCGTTGATGATGATGCCGTCGTTGCGCAGTCGCCGAGGTCATCTCCGTTGGTGGCGGCGAACTGGTTGGCATGACGGCGTTCGAAGTACGCCGTCCACAGCGTGTTGTTGTCGAAGGCGTACCTCGACTGCTTCCGCGAGCTCCCCGGCAGCGATGACTGGATGGACACGATCTTCGCGCACCGGTCAGCTCTAGAGGGCAGCGGTGGCACCGGGACTCCATTGGCGCTCATCCTCCACAAGCCCAGTACCCGCATGTCCGGTGGCGCCGTGTAGTCAGCCTCATAGAGGAGCCGGCCCTCAGACTCGTGCAGGTGGCGGCGGCCGAAGCCGTTGGCCGCCGCTCCATCGCCGGGGTAGCGTTGGGCCATTTGTGGAGAGAGGAAGAGGAGGCGCCGGTGACGAAAGGGTCAAAAAAAGGAGAGGGCGTCGGCGGCGAGAGTCTAGTGAGAGAGGTGTGTGGCCATCGACGAGGGGAGGACGGCTTATATAGCCGCGAGAGGGGGCTGCGGACGGGACGTGCGCCGCCGCGCCTTCACTGCGCCGCCCGTGAAGAATCAATGGAAGGCTGACTAGGGGCGCAGCCTTCGCATTGATTCCCGTAGTCGCTGACCGGGCGGGTCCACACATGTTTCTCGCCGTTTCGTATAAAAAATGTTTCCCCCGGCGTCTCCGGGCGCCCCCCAACACGCAGGGTTTGGCCAAGGACTTTGTCGAAGGGACTGCAACGGCCAAGGACTGCGAGGCAGGGGCAATCAGGGGACTGCAACGGCCAAGGACTTCAACACCTGCGCGAAGGCCCATGAAGACCTGCATTACCTGTAACGTTGTAATTAAAGCCACTTCTAGCAACACCCGTAGTTACTAGCATTAAATGCCCTAGAGATGGTGTTCGACCGGTCATGGTGCACTGTATATAAGCCACTCACGGTCTCCCGCTCAAGGGTTAAGTATTCTGTACTTTCAGACACCCCATAAGAAAACATCAGCCTCAGGGCTCGAGGCGTAGGGTCTTTATCACTCTCGAGTGGGCCCCGAATTCGTACATCTGAATGTATCCACTGCGCCTAGCTAGACTCCGCCTCTTAGTTCGTACCGCTGGTACTATTGTTAGGATCATTCCCACGACACCTTATATAGCCGTGCCGGGGGGGAGCGGAGGGGTGGGATGTGGACGGGACGTGTGTTGCCGCGTCTTCACTGCGCGGCCCGTGAAGAATCAATGAAAGGCTGACCGGCGACGTAGCTTTCGCGTTGATTCCCGCAGGAAACAAGACGATGAGGACGACGATGAACGCGCCTAGTCGCTGACTGGACGGGTCCACACACATTTTTCGCCGTTTCGTGCCAAAAACGTTTCGGGGTCAATTTCGATCTCGGACAGCCGGAGCCAATTTCGACCCTAACCGACGAAAAATGGGTTTCCGTAGTGTGACTGGGTCGATTTTTTTTCCGTCGGCGATAAAAAAATGGCCTTACGGGCCTGTTAGGGTGGTTGCCGGCTGCAGATGCTCTAACGGTGGGTCGGGATGCGGAAGGCCGCTGATTTTCTCCTTGAGTAAGCTAAGTGACACGGTCGTGATGTTTACTACGTCCTTCGTTTCAAAATAAATATTTTAAGTTTAATATAATTTTATATTAAAAATAGTGTAAAGTTAAGACATATATTTTAGGATTGACGGTGTAATTTTTATTCCAAGGAAAGAAAAAAGGCACATACAGCGTATAACCACAGACCGAGTGACACGCGTCAACCCAGCGTACAGCGTGCACGACGATCTTCTTGTTGGAGAAACGTATTCGACATACACACACGACGTACATTAAGGGAACACGTGCACTGAGACTCGTTCGCCACCGCTCAGTTCGTGGCGCGGCTCAGAGGCCTCAGAGCAGCTTCACCAGCTCCGGCGCCACGTTCAGCGATGCCTGCACCACCCGAGCAGTCAAGCCGCCGAAAACCGAGCCCTCCCCGGTCAGGTGCTCCACCACGGGCCTGCCATGCACGCAAGGACATCGGACAGCATCATCAGTATAATCTTCGCGTTTCGGATATGTCAGGACGACGGGCATGGTCACATACCTGGCGCTCTTGATCAGCGACACCCACTCTACTCCCTCGGCGCCGGCGGCGACGAGCGCCACGGCGAACCGCGGCACGACGAACAAGCTCCCCGCCGCGACCTCCTCGTCCATCAGAAGTTTCTCGCCGCCTGCTGCGGCTGACACCTGGACGCGCGCGCTCCCGCGGGCCACGTACACCGCCTGCGCCGCGCCCTCGCGCAGCACCCACGGCGCCCTGGCGGCGCCGGGCTCGAGCCGCCCGAGGACCGCGCTGAAACCGAGGCCGCCCAGGCCGGCCAGATCCGACGCCGTGACCGTCTTCAGGGTCCCTGCGGCGACGTGACCAGCGTTCACGACGAGCCCTGTCCTGTCGTCCTCGCGCGGGCATACGCCGGCCAGCTTCGTGCTCAGCCTGGTGAGGAGGACGGCCGGCTGGCTCCGGAACGCGGTGGCCGCCTGCTCCTCCGTCACCCTAGGCCACGCCCTGGTGAGGAGGACCGGGTCGAGGCCGCTCAGGACGCTGTTGCCGCCGGCGAGGAAGAAGTATGAGATGTCTCCCGGGCTGAGGGCGCGCGCCGTGTCGCCTATGAACAAGATGGACAAGTCATCAGCGTGGCCGTCGTTGTCGTTGTACCACCACGAGACGTCCCCCGTGCGCACGGCGATGACGTCGCCGGCCTCGAGGCGGACGACCCTCTCCTTGGCGGCGACCGGGAGGACCCCGGCCACCCCGGAGCCACCCAGGACGTAGCCGAACTTGTTCGAGTCGGCGTAGTGCGGCAGAGCGAAGCCGAGGGGCCGGAGCATGAGAAGGCCACACCCGAGCCCCTCCGTTGCGAGCTCCGGCTGGTCGGCGCCGGACCACGCGATGTACGCTCCCGCGTCGGTCTGGACCAGGGGCTTGCCGGCCTTCGCAGACATGCCTCTGTTAATCACGTACGTATTTACCCTGCATGCACAAGTTAGATCGATGAAACTCCCGTTGCATGCTGATGCAGCCATGCAATCCAAGCAAGCATGTGGAAGAAGATCGAATCACCTGAGCTGGTCCTGGAGGTGGAGGTGGAAGAACGTTGAGCCTTCAGTCTTCAGAACTGCTTATTTCACAAGAAGGAAAACGTCCAATTTAAAGCAAAAACTAGGGGAACAGTCGTAGCATATTGATGACGATCAAGTACAAGTTGGCTTTGCCTATGCAGGGTGGCCAGCAGTTGTAAAATTATTTTATATAAATGAAGTTGATAACCAAATTTAAAAATGCTAAATGTATAAAAAATTATACACGGTTACATGTTAACTTGAATTCTTTCTTTCTAACTAATCTTTTTTCTTTAAAGTTTTAAGAGGGTGGTGCCTCATTCTTCTTAACCTCCAATCAAATCTATCTACCTGTAAAATCATTGTAAACTTATGTACGTTTAGTATGACCTAAATATACTTCTAAGTTTTATAAACTGAAACGAAGGAAGTACATAACGAGGTGGATGCTAGCACTCTTCATCTTCGACATTAAATGAACTACTCGTACTAGCTAGAGTATATGTTCGGAAAACAATACGGAATCCAAAACTGATTATTATTTTTAAATACGCACAAACATGTATATCATATATTTGATTGAAGAAAGAATGAAGAGACCCATCCGGTTTCATTACAATGCCAAAAGAAAAAGACAATGCTCTGCGCCGGTGCGTAGACGGTTCGACCGGTCGCGCGTGGGCTGTTCGATCCGTCAGCTGTACGCTATAAAATATTGCATGTGTGGGGCAGCCACATGCCGCGTGCGATCGACCGAACGGTTCGACCGACGCATCGGCTATAAGCGTTTTCTAAAAAAAGAGACACCACGCTATTTCCTGAGACAAAAACCACACCTACTGCACGTGACAAAGAGAGAACTCGCCTTGCCCAAACTCCAATCAAGAAGGCAACGAATACGGTGCATAGAGTAAACAGGCCGTGTCACTACTGTTGCAAGCCACATCCAAAACACAGCGACGAGAGACACAAGAAAAAGGCCAGTGCTAGGCGCTGGTGCGCCGGCCCGAGGGCTCGCGTCGGTCACATAGCAGCCGTCAGATCAGGCGTCCTTGACCACCAGATTTTGTCTTCGCGTCGGTCGCACAGCAGCAGCAGCCGCAAACGCGAGCCCCCTTCGCCGGCCATCCTCGCACGCGCCGACGCCTCAACATGTGCCTCGCACGCGCCGACCGCCTCGCCTCGCCTCCTCACTGCTGGTCGCCCTCATCGTCGGTCGCCGCCGGTCGCCGCCTCGACCGCCCGTCGAAGCACCATGGATCCAGCTCCGCGACTCAGCTCATCCAGACCGCTCGCCGCCCCGGCTGCCCCCGCGCCCCGCGCTCCGGGACTCAGCTCGCCCACCGTTCGCTGCCCCCGCCGCTCGCCGGCGCACTCGCCGCTGCTCATGCCCGTCGGTCTTCACCTCATCGGTCGCACCTTAGTCCCTGTGTTGCAAACGTTGGAAAGAAAGTTTCAACCGTGTATAGAAAAAGCTTCAACCGTTAAGAAAACAACTTCAACCAAAAACTTCACCGAAGGAAAGTTGCAAACGTTGCCAGAAAAAGCTTCAACCGTATATGGAAAAAGTTTCAAACGCCGCTCCGGCTGCAGCATCTTGCGTGGTCACTCCTCAAAAAGTTTGAACCGTGTATAGAAAAGCTTCAACCGTTAAGAAAAAAGCTTCAATCAAATACTTTAACGAGGGAAAAGTTGTAAACGTTGATAGAAAAAGCTTCAACCGTATATAAAAAAGTTCCAACCGTGGCCCCCGCTGCAGCATCTCGCGTGGCCACCTTCGGTCACCGCCGTCAGGCGCAACGGTTGTCGGTGGAGAAGCCACAACGCTCGCCGACAGCGCCTGAGGTTGCAGGGGGGGAGGGGGAAGAAGAGGGAAGAAGAAGAAGGAGGACGAGGAGGAAGGAGAGGGAGGAAGGGGGAGAGGAAAGAAGAAGGACGCGGTGGGAAGGTGAGATCTGATAGATCGAACGCCAGCCACGCGACCGGCCGAACGTTTCGGCCGGCGCGCTGGCGGAAAACGTTTCCCCAAGAAAAAACGCCCCAGCTCCTCTCGGCTGACACGGGCGGATCCCATCCGACGCCCGCCCTTCCACCCCCACTTCCAACACTCGCCGTCACCGAGGGAGGCCGCTGGGTTAAGCCCGGGCTACGGACGGCGGTGGTGGGGTCGACCTCCTCTCGCGAGGCCGTGGGAGCTCAGGATGGGGAGGCAAGATCCTCTTTTCTCCGTCATCGGCTGGATTCGGTTGTTGGCTCAGTTGCTTTGCCGTCGGGCTCGTGGGCTTCTTCTCCGGTGGACCGCCCTTCGGCAGCAACTCTCACGGATGACAGTCGTGACTGCATCGTCATCAGGCGTCTGGCTTCAGCCAGCTACTCTCTCCGGCGGTCGGGGCGAATGCGCCTCCCCCTTCTCCGTGGGGCGCGTCCATGGTCGGGACTGTGGCCTGCTGGGCGCTGGTGGCCCCAGTTTGGCGTTGCGGTGGTGGGATGCCAGATCGGCCGGATCTGGCCCGTCTGCGTCTTCTTAACCGGCGAGGAGGTGAAGTGTGGTGGCTCTCTGGTGCTGCTGGCGCTGTGGCTCTGAGAGAGGTGGGTGGTCAACGAAGGTGCCATCTGTGAGGATTTCGGTTGTGCCGCGGATGCTTCGAACGAAAGCATGTTCGGTCTGGTCGGCCGACGATGTCGGCGTGTGTTGACTTCGTTTAACCTTCTTGGAGGCGTCGCTGTGGAGTCCCGCATCCTCCTACATCCTCTGACCCCTCGCCGTCACCGGGGGAGGTCGTTGGGTTAAGCCCGGGCTGCAAATGGCGGTGGTGGGGCCGACCTCCTCTCGCCAGGCCATGGGAGCTCGGGATGGGGAGGCTCGATCATCTTTTATCCGTTATCGGCTGGATCCGGTTGTTGGCTCAATTGCGTTGTCGTCGGGCTCGTGGGCTTCTTCTCCGGCGGACCGCCCTCCGGCAACAGCTCTCACGGATGGCAGTTGCGACTCCGTCGTCATCAGGCGTCTGGCTTCGGCCAGCTGCTCTCTCCGGCGGTCGGGGCGAATGCGCCTTCCCCTTCCCTGTGGGGCGCATCCATGGTCGAGATTGTGGCCTGCTGGGCGCTGGTGGCCCCAGTTTGGCGTTGCGGTGGTGGGATGCCAGATCGGCCGGATCTGGCCCGTCTGCGTCTTCTTAACCGGCGGGGAGGTGAAGTGTGGTGGCTCTCTGGTGCTGCTGGCGCTGCGGCTCTGAGAGAGTGGGTGGTCAGCGAAGGTGCCATGCGTGAGGATTCTGGTTATGTCGGGGATGCTTCGGACGATAGAATGTTCCGTCTGGACGGCCGACGACGTCGGCGTCTGTTGACTTCGTTTAACCTTCTTGGAGGCGTCGTTGTGGAGTCCCGCCTCCTCCTACATCCTCTGATCTTGCTCTTCGGGTGAAAAGCCTAAGGCCCGGTTGGGTCAGGCCATGGCGTCGTCATCGTCGCTTCCCTCTTTGGGGCATTGCCTTGAGGAGATTTAGATCCCTTTTGAATGCTTCATGGGTAGGACGCTTGCGGCATTTCATTTGGCTGGTGCCAGTCTCGCAATGCGGATGTTTGCGCGGTTTCCAGTATGTGGCAACGATGGCGGCTTCGGGTGGAGTCAGGTTTGCTGATGGTTCTTGGTAGTTGGTCTCCTCCGGCGTGTCCGAGGAGTCGTTGCGCCCCGCTTTGTCTTCCTAGAGTCGGAACTGCTAAGGTAGGGCCCTTGCGGTGATGATGACACGAGATGGGTGGTCGGTTTTGGCACTAGCTCGGCGCAAGCCCAACGCTTTTTTTCCCGCAATGTTGGTCGACAAAGTCGGAGCTCCCTGATCCCCGGCACATGTGGCTGACAGTTTGGCATCGACCGGCGCAAGCATCGACGCTTGCTTGCGGTGAGGGCTTCATCGATGGACGTCGATGGTGGAGTCGGAGTCGCCCTCGCGGAGGTGTGATGACGATGATGTCGGGCTCAACCTCGATTATGCCTTTCTCCTCGGCGGCATGTGTGCCTTCTTGTGTGGGTTGACAGGTCGTCTGGTGTGCCTTGTTTTTGCGGGCCTATTGTGACGGTTTTCGGTAGGTTTTCCCTTTATTAACCGGATAATTCTCTTCGACCTTTTTAATGAATCGGGCCCTAAGAGACCGCGTTTAAAAAAATCACAGCGACGACTATAGAGTTGACAGGATCAGCGTACCTCCGACCATATAGTGCCAAAGTAGTCGGCAAGTGGGTGGGTGCCAGGATCTTGCTGGACCCGAAGAAAACACGTGCAATGTCCTAAGAGGCATCCCACACCAAAACGAGACACCCCAAACTCCAGCCCAGAGAACTCCACGAACAGCCAAGACAATGTCTTCATGAAGATAACGACATCGTGCCGCCGCCGCCTGTCCCGGGGAGCCGGAACAGGGTTTGCCCTGAGCGCTCGAGGAGGGACAGGACCATGGCCATGAATCGACTCTAAGAAGGATACGACACCCGCATGTGTTGTCGTTGCCAATAAAAGAAAAGCGTGCGAAGAATTCTCCTTGGGGCCCATGACCGAAATCCAAACTGTCGAAGCCAAGATCAGGGAGCAGGTCGTCATGTCCCATGTCAGCCCACCGCTACAAGAAGGAGAGATGCGCTCATCATCAACGATGGAGATAGGTGACGTCGAACGCAGCCGGCTGATAACCCACAAGTATAGGGGGTCGTTTGTAGCCTTTTTTAATAAGGAAGAATATTAATCCCAACGAGAAGCTAAAGATAGTATTAATATTCTCTCAAGTTCTATCGACCACCGATACAACTCTACGGGTAATAACGTTCACTTTACCTAGTACAAGAAATAAACTACTTTGTGAGGATAAAACTAGAAGTACTTTGTAGGTGTAAACAGATAGGTTTACAAGATAATAAAGAATGTGTAAATAAAAGCTAGGTGATGTTTTAATAAAAGAACAATTAAACAAATGTCGCGAGTGTGAAAAAATGATGGTAGGATTTGTGAGATTGTCCTAGGCAACTCATGATAAGCTTGGTAATCATTATTGTAAGTTTATATGAGGGGGAGGCATGAGCTAACATATTTTTCTTACTTGGATCATATGAATTTAGGATTGGAACTCTAGCAACCATCCGCAACTACTAAAGATCATTAATGTAAAACCCAATGATGGCATTAAGTAACAAGTCCTCTTTACTCCCATACGCAACAATCTCCTTACTCGGGTATGCTTCTATCACTCTCGCTATCCACTGTAAGTGAATCATGAACGTATTGCAACACCCAACAACGGAAGTCCCCCACTTGTCGCGTCATGGAAGGCGCCATAGGAGGTCACCAAAATAAAACATGCAACTCAAACCAATCAAGATTATCAATCAACCTATAGGACAATCGAAATCTACTCAAACATCATAGATGGCAACACCTCATTGAATAATAATATGAATCATAAAGCACCATGTTCAAGTAGGGGGTACCATGGGTTGCAGGAGAGTGGACCGATGTTAATAGACGAGGAAAGGTGATGGTGGTGTTGTGGAAGACGGCTGAGTTATTGGTGTACATAGTTGTCAGGATGGTTCCTCTGGATGTGTTCCGACGCCATCGGGAGAGAGGGGGAGAGAGCCCCCTCCTTCTTCTCCTTGCTTGCCCTCCCCCTAATTAAATGGGAGGAGAATTTCCCCTCTGGTCCATGGCAGCCATGGCTTCCGCAGTGCAGGATTCACCGTTTCTTAAATTTTTGGAGATTTATAACTTTGATTGGGCTGAACTTTTGAAGGGATCTTTATCCGGATATTAGCATCCTTGCGGCTGAAGGACACCCCAACCGAACTCTGAGGTGGCCACAAGTTGTGGGCGCGCCCACCGAGCTTGTGTGCTCCTCGGACATCGTCTCGCGTTGATTCTTTTTTCCAAAAATCACATATATATTCTAAAATAAATCTTCGTAACTTTTTATCGCGTTTGGACTTTTTTATATAAATTTTTCACGAAACAAAAAATATGCAAAAAATAGGAAATGGCACTGGACAATGGATCAATATGTTAGTCCAAGAAAATCATAAAATTATTACCAAAAGTACATAAACGTTGTAGAATATTGATATAAACATTCAAAATTGTAGATATGATGGAGACGTTCACCCGCATCACGGCCACAATAACCGCCACGACCGGCCATCTAAGCAAACACCCATCGGGCTGCAGCCTGCCATGTTCCCACCACCGCCATGTTCCCACCACCGCGTGCGTCGACCGTCGGACAGAACGTTCTCGGCACAACGCCAACACCTACGTGACGTCCTCCCCAAACCATGTCGCTGACGCCACCTAAGAGCAACACTAGCAGACCCCGCATCCTGCCCCGACCCGCAAAATAACCGCCAAAGTGCGGGTCGGGGCGGAAAAGCCTGCTCGATCAGACCCCGCATCCTGCCACGGCTCGCAAATATTTTTGCGGGACGCGGCAAAACTTCTCCCCCAACCTCTAGTTTCACGGGCCGGGAGGCCGGCCCGAGCTCAGCCTCTATCCGCAGCAAGATTTGGCGGGAGGAACATTTTCGCGCGGTCTTTCCCACTCCCCCCCCCACCCGCCGCCACCATTGCCTCGCCACCGCATGCTTCGGTGCATCCTCCGCGGCCGTCCCTCGCCGCCATGGGCGCCTCCTTGCTGCCCCTCGTCACCGTTGAGGTCGTGCACGCTCCTTCCCATCGGGCGGATCTCGTTGCCGGCCATGTTGGCCCCGCCGTCGCTCAAGCTAGCGCCGCACCTGCCCGCAAGCGGCAGGGCAACGTGGTCATGCCGGGCGGAAATCCGACAGCCCCCACCGCGAAGGCTCGCGCTCCGGGCGCTAACGCTGTTGTGCGATCTCGGCCGGCGACGGAGAAGGTCACCAAGGCCGCGGGCGTCAAGAGGAAGATGATTCAGGCTCCTTCATCCTCTCACTCCGTCCCGGAAAGAGATGCCCCGGCGATGCCGTTCAACGGTGTCGCTCCCCCCGCAAGCGAGGTGTTTGACGAAATGGCCAGAAGGTATGCGTCTTCGTTCATGCTCAATTCCTTTCGTTTTCGCCATTTGTTGCGATAGCTCGTGACTTGTCAATCGTTCAATATAGCCAAAGATCAAAGAACTACACAATCTTGGAAGATCAAGCTTTGATCCAAGCATGGAGTGCGGTGTCTCTTGATGTATGCACGGGTACTTCTCAAACCGCCAAGAGATATTGGCAAATGATCGAAGATCAATACTTCGCATTATGGCAAAGTATCCCAATAGGACTCCACGCACATTTCGATCGCTTGAAGGGCGTTGGGAGAATATCAAGCATATGTGCAGCCGTTGGGCAGCTGTTGCTTGGAGCAAGTACACAATGCACTTCCAAGTGGGACCGTGTAATCGGACTATGTGAGTTTGTTTTGCCTTTGTTCAAGTTGTGCATAGTCATATTTGCATCATGAGAATTGATTACATCACTTTGTTCACATTGTATAGGACAAGATTGCCCAACATAGATACAAAGACATGGAAGCTTCGGAAGGCAAATTCTTCAAACTAGAGCATTGTTGGGAGTTGCTCCAAAAGTGCGAGAACTGGAAGTTGATCGACAAAGAATCTTTGTTGCTCGCCGAAGAGAACAAGATCATGTCAATGAACCGCGATGACATGGACGAACTCACCAAAATATGGCATGACATGGCAAGGAGAGAGATCTGGAAGAGGAGAATGGTCTTCTCTGCTCCATATGGTGGCAATGCCGATGAACTTCAAGATGGAATTGGTGGCGCGGAGTGAAGATCGACCAAGATGATGCAAGACCCTCTTTTGCGTTTGTCGAATTGAACTTGGTTTTATTTATGCGTAAAACTATGCTATGTTTGTTTAAATTTGAACTTATTTCTGAGAACTTATGTCAAATGCGAGAACTGAGCGTTTTCTGTTTTAGGGACGACGTGGCCGTGTCCGAACAAACCCCGCAAAAGACAACCCGTATAAAAGGATATTCGACAAATATATTTTTATACGGATCCGTTTGAGGAGTCTGCATCCATGACAGCCCGCGCGGCCCGCAAAAGAATTTTTGTGCAAACTGCAAACGCGTTTTACGGACCGACATTATGTGAGCCTGCTAGAGTTGCTCTAAGGGCACCAACCCAAGTTCCAGGCCGGGAAGCCTATAGATCCTCAGCCGCCAACCACCATGGTCGACTCCCTCGCTCACCCTACAGCCGTGCTGGCTCAGCCGCCGCCGAAATCCCCTGGGGCCGCCGCCCCAGCCTGCCATCTCCGGCGCCACACCCGGCGCCCGGGGTCGTCGTCGCTCCTCGGCCAGAGAACCCCTCGCGGGAAGAGGAAGAGAGCCCGCCGTCCACAATCTGTCAAGCGACCTTTAATGAGATTATTTTACTCAATTATTTTAGTCTCGATCTAGATGATCTAAGAGATAACGTATACTATATAATCTCCAGCTCCATATTCATACACACTCCATCCGATGCACCACATGTCAGGGTCTCCGAACAAAGCAATGTCAACCTAGCAAGATTTACTTGATAGGATCATACGGAAACGAATTACTTGGCCGACTTGTTTATATACCCACGCGTTCCACAAGCTCGGCGTCCCATTCGGCGTTGTCAATTCATGGGGGTACGGTGCAGAGTATTATACTTATATGGATGGCAGCTGTGTGTGCACACCCAATAATTACTACTCCCTTCGTTTCAAAACAACTTATTTTAGAACTGAGGACGTACTATCAAGGAGTACAAATACTTGACTGCGAGCATTTGTGCGAAGTCACTTTGAGCGTTACCGGTACATCGTGTGCTAGGAAGTTGTACCTAGGATGAAAATAATTAATTAGCTAGTAGTGATTAACTTATGATGATGATTATGGTTTGACATTGTTATATCACTACGATGATGATGTGTTGTTGTATCACTATGATGATGAGATATATATATCATTGTTGTTGTGTAAAAAGTACATAAGGGTTTATGAATGCAATATAAATATGCAGAAATGACACTAGTGGGGACAAGGCCTATAGCCCCGTCCCGTAAGGGGCTTTAGTCCCGGTTCACCAACCGGGACTAAAAGGACGGGACTAAAGGCCTAACCTTTTCGTCCCGGCCCTCTTACACGCCGGGACTAAAGGTGCTCCACGTGGGCGCCTCGTAGCGCCCCAGGGGCAGACCCTTTAGTCCCGGTTCGTTACACGGTCCGGGACTAAAGATTTTCAGATTTTGCTGGCTTTTGGGTTTTTTTTAATGAAATTATTTTTGGGTTTTAGGGTTTAGGGTTTAGGTGTTCAGGAGATTAACGTGATGTCTCGTTTTGTGTTCGGGAATTAGTTTTCATATAATTTAAAATAGAAATAATTATGCATATATATATATATATAAGATTAACTTATCTTACAAGCGATCTTATATATACAATTATATGGAGATCTGAATTATCGGGACTAGAGCCCGTCTATTCGATTACATGGACGAACATCAGTAATGGCACTTAGCTACACTAAATCGTCATTTGTCTTCTATAGCTTCCTTCCTCAGAAATTCCGCAAGCTCCTCTGCAACAGCAATCGCGCGTTGCTCTGGTAGGACCTTCGTCCTCATGGCCTTGTGCTATATAAGAAGAGGAGATGAATATGAATATCAATCATGATAACAAAGAATGACGGGTAAAAATAGAGGTGTGAATGTTCATTGCTTACGTCGAATCTGTGCTCCTTGAACTCAGAGGTAAACGTGCGAATGGTCTCGCAAACATAGTATCCGCATAGATGTGTTCCCCGTGGCTGCTGGTCGCACTTTACGAGAATGGAATATATATAATCAAAATAATAATCTAGCATCATAAATGTATTGAAAATTAATAGAAGTATATCATACTACTACTTACCTGAGCTGCTCTAAAGGTCAGCTTCTCAGGAAAGTTACCGGGAGTCACGCACTTGAACCGATTCCAAACCCTGCCCGACAAGGATAATGATTTGCTAAGTTTTTCATTAATTGATATATCAGAAAATCATCGAAAGAGACCGATAGAGCGCAAGAATGATTAAAATTACCCTTGGAGCATGTCCTGCAGGCTTTGGAACTGTTTCAAGGGTCTCGATAATGGGTCGAAGGCATCAACTCTTCCCTTATCAATTTGAATGTCCAACAGAATCCAATAAAAGCTGCACATGTATATATATATATATATATATATATATATATATATATATATATATATATATATATATATATATATATATATATATATGTGTGTGTGTGTGTGTGTGTGTGTGTGTGTGTGTGTGTGTGTGTGTGTGAGTAACTTATCAATTACACTTATAAGTGAATGGACACAACAGAGTAAAGACCCTCACCTGAAGTTGTATGGAAACAGTATGTGGTCACAGAAATTTTGATCTCTTAGAAACCTTAGAAGGTTTTCCTCCGTCTCCTTGGGATAATTAGTTAGCGTCGCTATATATATTTTATCTGGATCAATAAACCCTATATTTAGGATGCTCTTACTTTTACACTCCAGAATCTTCATTCTGCATAATAGATTACAAGTTATATATAGAAAATGAATTGAAATAACTAAACAAGTTATATGTAGACAACGAATTGAAAAACTTACAGACAATAGCAACTCATAAGCGATTTGTCGAGGGCGTCGCCATTGTACATCTGGAAGAGTTCATCAAAGTCGATATGGATTTCTTCGGAGCAGCCGTAGTACTCCTGTGGGACACTCAGCACGATCATCGTTCTCCCATTCTTTGATTCACTTAAGTACCATTTATGCAAGTAACGCATATTTGTTGGGAGATCATCTTTGCTGACCAAAGGCTCTCCCATGACAAACTGTGGCTTAGGGGCTACCACAGCCTTGGGTATCCTGTCGTCTTGAGAAGCCAGCAAATTTTCAACCAAGATACCACATTCATCCGCCAACTCCTTTGCTTTTTCAAAAGCTTGCCCCTGCACCGGAGGGGGAACATTCTCGGTTAACTCCTTGAGGGGTGGGATCGACTGTTTGGCCTGTTGTCCAAGCTGAGGAACGTCTGATTTTTTCTTGCTTGTAGTTGAACTTGATTTGCTCCCACTTGCACTTGCATGTGACCTGCTCTTTTTCACTTCCTTCTGCAATGTGCGTGTATAGTCATCAGGCTTATAGTGTAAGTCATACTGTGATGGAGTGGTTATGAAGTCTTTTGCCCATGCTATGTTCTTCTCGGTGTATTTCGGGCGGGGCTCGGGTTCCTTCCTTTTCATCTGCGCATCATGTTGTTCCTTTGCTATCCTGGCGTTTTCCTCGGGGGTACGATCATAAGGTCTGATAGGAAGATTAGCATGAGGTACCTTTGGGAGGGGCGACAGTTTGCGCTTTGGGGAGCTCCGTCCCTTAGAAATCATCGACGAAGTGTTCTTGCTGGCACGCTTCCACTTAGTATCATGTGCGGGCGGCGGCGGAGACGGACGACCCAAGTCCGGTGGCGGTGATCGAGATGGACTCGTGTTGTGCTGGCCGACGTCATGTGGAGGGCTTGGAGGTAATGGAGGTGTAGGTGACCTGCGACGACTCGGAGGCGGTGTTGTCCTTGGGGCCGAGCGTGGAAGCTTGATGTAGTTCTTGTCCCATAGGATGACTCCACCCAGTACTTCTCCGAGTGTCCTCTCATCTTCGGGTCCAGCTATGTCGAGCTCCATATCATTAAACCCCGTCATGATTTCATCCACCCCGACTTTAGCAAAGCCAGCTGAAATCTCACGGCCATGCGAGTGTGCATCAGGGCCAGAAGGTAAAGCTTGTCCGACGGCCACCTTCATGGATATGTTCTTGAATTTCTGATGGAGTTCACATGATGTTGACTCCTTGATTCCATCCACGGGGTAGCCGGGACCGCCCTCTATCATTCTTCGTTCATCGTCGTACGGGGCCTCAGATTCAGCCACGCTGCTTTTCCGCTTAGATGGGGCGCCGGTAATATCAACTTCGGGATCTTCCTGGCGCGGTACGCCTCTAAGCTCATCAATCTGCTTCTGTTGCTCGTTAATCCTGGCAAGCAACTGGTTGAACTTGTCATTCTCCTCATCCTGCTGCCGCTTCCTTGCTCTCTCTCGGCTTCTGTAAGTGTCTTGGTCTCCGGAAAACCCAAGCCACCACGGGTAAGAAGGACCGAAGCCTCGCGTTCGTCCTCCATGTTCGTCATTTCCGAGGACCAGTGTGAGCAAATCTTTCTCTCTATCTGCAGTGAACTTTCTTCTTCCCTCCTTAATTTCTTTCACTATCCTTTTCCAATTCTCCCTGAGTATCCTAAGATTGTCATTGCAGATGAGGTCCCCTGTTGTTTCGTCGTATGACCCATCATGCGCAAGGAACCAATTTCTTACTCTCAATTCCCACTCGTCACGAAGTGGTTGAGGTACGACGCCTTTATCTATCATATCTTGCTCTTTCTTATCCCACTTTGGGATGGCAGTCTCATAGCCCCCTGGCCCCAGCTTGTGGTGATATATCTTCTTGTCGGCATTTATCTTGTTCTTTTCTGATAATGCCTGGGCATCTTCTGACTCCTTGTACTCTTGAAATGCCTTCCGGTGATTCGCCTGCTTGGCTAGATACCCCTCGAATACTGGCACTTTCTGTGTCTTTAGATAGTTTTTCCATAGCTTCTTCTTCCAACTACGGAACAGTTCGGCCATCTTCTTCAGAGTCCACTGCTTGACTTTGGCCCTCAGTTTGTCTGTGGCGTCTTCATTCTCACATTCTGGCAGGTTGAAATGTGACATGAGATCATTCCAAAGATTATCTTTGTACCTTTCGGCGACATAGTCACTATCGGCTGCCCCTTTGCGCTTGTTCCACTCCCGAACGCTGATCGGGACGTGATCCTTAACGAGAACTCCGCATTGCTTCTTGAATGTGTCAGCAGCATTCTTAGGAAGCTTGGGTTCGCCCGTAGGAAATATCACCTCAAATGTGTAATGCGTCCGTGCATCCAACTTTCTAGTCGGGCCTCATTTCGTAGTTTTGCTCGATGTGGAGGCCTAAGAGGGAGAAACATTCGTCAAATGAATGTATATGTATACAATATAGAGCTATCTCCAATATTTTTCACATATTACAAGTGATTGTCGAACTTCATATGTATACCTCGCCGGACTTCTCCTCTTCACCGGCTTCTCCATCAGTGGAGCTATCACCTTCTCTGTCATTGGACCTATCTCTTGCCCCATCGGCTTCATCTTCGTGTCGCTCGACCTCCATTCCAACGTCCTTGTTTAGATATGACGACGGAGATTCAGCTGGTTCAACGTCGGGGCCGTCTTTGATTATATCTTCCATAAGTTCTTCCTCTTCGAGGTTCTTGATATGTGGATCCATTGTTCTGCAAAAAACGGATTCTCTTAACCTTTGTACCAAAAACCAAAGTAGGAGTATTTTTCCAATTTGAGACTCCTAGATTTCTGCATAGTATTCAAAGTAGGAGTAATTTTCCAATTTGAGCATTCAATAAGCAAAACCAAATCGTAAAATAAAGTAGTATTCAAATTAGCATGCATTCAATTATAAGCTAATACATCATCACTTTTGTCCGTACATCGTCGAATATTATCATTAATACTCCTCGAATACTATCATACATATAGCATCACTAATACATCTAGAACCGTAGCGCCCGACGGGTATCGGCACGGGCGGTGGACACCCAAAGAGAAGGAACCATCACAGGATCATAGCTCCAGTGAGATCCCCGAAGAACCTGCCAGGTATGCTCGAACCTGCCCTCCAACGCAACCATGTAGCGACGGACGTGCTCATCCTCCTCGCTGACACGGTGACGTACCACCTCCGGGGTGTTCGGAAGCCTCGGCACCCTCACTGGCCCACGCGACCGCCACCAAACAAGGATCGGGTCAATGACGGGCTGGCTCCTCACCAACCTACGCCCCCCAGAAGGTAGCACCTCCCAATACCAGCCGGGCGGAGCCCAGTCCCGGACAGGGCCCCTCTGATCAAGCAGGTGTCCTTCGCTGAGTCGACGACGAGGATGCGGGATAGGCATCGTAAAATGAACTAAAAAAATAAACTAGTTCTATTAATTTTCTTGCTAAAAATAAACTATTATCACTTAAGCATATACAATAGCAAAATTAAACTATTAACACTTATTTTTATTTTTCTTCTCCTCCTCTTCTTTCTTCTCTTCTCCTCCTCTTCTTTTCTTCTCTTCTCCTCCTCTTCTTTTCTTCTTTTCTTATACACTACACACTATATACACTATAGCAAAATTCCTCCTCTCCTTATAGACTATACACTATATACACTATACACTTAAGCATATACACTATACAATATACACTTTTTCTTCTTTTCTTCTCCTCCTCTTCTTATTTTCATTTTTCCTAATCTTATTTTCTTATTTTTGTTCATATTTCTTCTTCTTGTAACCCTAACCTAATTCTAAATATTACAAACCCTAATAATCTAGCACAAACCTAATAACAATAGGAATTAAATGACAAAAAAATCTTTTCTTTTTCTTCTTTTTTCTCCTTTTTCTTTTCTTCTTCTCCTTTTTCTTCCTTTCTTCTCCTTTTTCTTCTTCTCTTCTCCTTTTTCTTCTTTTCTTCTATACTGGCCGGAGTGTTGGGGAGGAGGGGGCGAGGGGCTTACTGGCCGGAGTGTTGGCGAGGAGGACGGCGCGGAGGACGGCGCGACAGCGAGGAGGACGGCGCGACAGCGAGGAGGACGGCGAGGAGGACGGCGCGGCGGCGAGGAGGACGGCGCGACGACGAGGAGGACGGCGCGGCGGCGAGGAGGACGGCCGACGGCGACCAGGACGGCGGGCAGCCTGACGACGTCGGTTAGTTCGTCGCTGTGCCGCGCCGGGCAGGAGAACGAGAGGAAGAAGAAGAGAAATGGACGAATTGGGTTGAAAATTTTCGAAGTCCCGCTTATATAGGTGGATCTATAGTCCCGGTGCGTGGCTCGGGCCGGGACTAAAGACCCCCTTTAGTCCCGGGTGGAGCCACGACCCGGGACTAAAGGCCTCTTATCGGGCAGACCAAGAGGCGGAAAGCAGGGGGTCTTTAGTCCCGGGGCGTGGCTCCAACCGGGACTAAAGGGGGTCTTTAGTCCCGGGGCGTGGCTCCACCCGGGACTAAAGCCCCTCCTCGGCTGCACGATAAGTTTAGTCCCACCTCGCCCAGCGAGTGGGACTAACACTTGTTTATAAGCCCCGTCGCAGCTTGTCCATCAAGCTCCTCTCTAAAGCAGGCTTACGGGCCTAAACTTAGTGAAAATTGAAACTATATTCGAAATTGTGGATAAAATTCAATCTGAATTCAAAGTGAATTCAGGTCGAATTTTGTCCATGATTTCTCATATAGTTTCAATTTTTTTCTATTTTCAAAATTAATTATTTTGACTATCCAAACTATTAACTTATTTTGTTATTTTCAATTAAAACTATGTTTATTAAAAATTCTTTTTGCATATTTGAGAATTTGACAAAACTATGATAATGAAAAGTGTTTGAAATTGAATAAATAATTCAAAACTATTTTCTATTTTCAAAATTAATAATTTTCACTATGCAAACTATTAACTTATTTTGTTATTTTCAATTAAAAACTATGTTTATTAAAAATTCTTTTTGCATATTTGAGAATTTGACAAAACTATGATAATGAAAAGTGTTTCAAATTGAATAAATAATGCAAAACTATTTTTTATTTTCATAATTAATAATTTTGACTATCCAAACTATTATCTATTTTGTTATTTTCAATTAAAAACTATGTTTATTAAAAATTCTTTTTGCATATTTGAGAATTTAACAAAACTATGATAATGAAAAGTGTTTCAAATTGAATAAATAATGCAAACTATTTTTTATTTTCATAATTAATAATTTTGACTATCCAAACTATTACCTATTTTGTTATTTTCAATTAAAAACTATGTTTATTAAAAATTCTTTTTGCATATTTGAGAATTTGACAAAACTATGATAATGAAAAGTGTTTCAAATTGAATAAATAATGCAAAACTATTTTTTATTTTAATAATTAATAATTTTTACTATCCAAACTATTATCTATTTTGTTATTTTGACTTCATTTGATATATTTCGTGCATTTACTTTTTTTTGAGCTAGTTGACCCTGAAATTGAAAAGCACTACAAATGAACTCTGAAAATGTTGAAAGTTGGCATGCTATCATCATTTCACCCACATAGCATGTGTTTAAAAAGTTGAGAGGGCTACGACAAAAACTGGATGCACTTCGTGTACAAAACTGACAATCTCTCTCGAAGTAGCAGGGTATCGAACGAGAACTCATCTCTTACAAAGGGATTTCATTTTTTTTAACTTATTTGAACTCCATACTTTTTGTGTGTTCAAAATGCACCATTCAAAGGCACATCACAAAAATTCAACAATTTCTGACTTCATTTGGTATATTTCGTGCATTTACTTTTTTTTGAGCTAGTTGACCCTGAAATTGAAAAGCACTACAAATGAACTCTGAAAATGTTGAAAGTTGGCATGCTATCATCATTTCACCCACATAGCATGTGTTAAAAAGTTGAGAGGGCTACGACAAAAACTGGATGCACTTCGTGTACAAAACTAACAATCTCTCTCGAAGTAGGAGGGTTTCGAACGAGAACTCATCTCTTACAAAGGGATTTCATTTTTTTAACTTATTTGAACTCCATACTTTTTGTGTGTTCAAAATGCACCATTCAAAGGCACATCACAAAATTTCAACAATTTCTGACTTCATTTGGTATATTTCGTGCATTTACTTATTTTTTTGAGCTAGTTGATCCTGAAATTGAAAAGCACTACAAATGAACTCTGAAAATGTTGAAAGTTGGCATGCTATCATCATTTCACCCACATAGCATGTTTTAAAAAGTTGAAAGGGCTACGACAACAACTGGATGCAGTTCGTATACAAAACTGACAATCTCTCTCGAAGTAGCAGGGTTTCGAACGAGAACTCATCTCTTACAAAGGGATTTCATTTTTTTAAACTTATATGAACTCCATACTTTTTGTGTGTTCAAAATGCACCATTCAAAGGCACATCACAAATTTTCAAGAATTTCTGACTTCATTTGGTATATTTCGTGCATTTACTTATTTTTTTTGAGGTAGTTGACCCTGAAATTGAAAAGCACTACAAATGAACTCTGAAAATGTTGAAAGTTGGCATGCTATCATCATTTCACCCACATAGCATGTGTTGAAAAGTTGAGAGGGCTACGACAAAAACTGGATGCAGTTCGTGTACAAAACTGACAATCTCTCTCGAAGTAGCAGGGTTTCGAACAAAACTCATCTCTTACAAAGGCATTTCATTTTTATTTAAACTTACTTGAAATCCATACTTTTTGTGTGTTCAAAATGCACCATTCAAAGGCACATCACAAAATTTCAACAATTTCTGACTTCATTTGGTATATTTCGTGCATTTACTTATTTTTTTGAGCTAATTGACCCTGAAATTGAAAAGCACTACAAATGAACTCTGAAAATGTTGAAAGTTGGCATGCTATCATCATTTAACCCACATAGCATGTGTTAAAAAGTTGAGAGGGCTACGACAACAACTGGATGCAGTTCGTCTACAAAACTGACAATCTCTCTCGAAGTAGCAGGGTTTCGAACGAGAACTCATCTCTTACAAAGGAATTTCATTTTTTTAAAATTATTTGAACTCCATACTTTTTGTGTGTTCAAAATGCACCATTCCAAGTCACATCACAAAATTTCAAGAATTTCTGACGTCATTTGGTATATTTCGTGCATTTACTTATTATTTTGAGCTAGTTGACCCTGAAATTGAAAAGCACTGAACTTATTTGAACTGAAGACTTTTTGTATATATATGTGGTAGAAATGCATGATACCATGAAGTTAGAAAGGGCTAAACCATTCAAAATTAGCAAATGAAGTTAGAAAGGGCTAAACCATTCAAATTTGGAAACTATAATGGCACAAACAGAAACTAGACATATATAAATTGGTCCAAGAAGTACATGATACTAGCCCAAACAGTACATAATAATAGCTACCATAGATATATATACAAGTGTTCGACGTTCAGAACACTACTCTTCTGAATCATCTAAATCAGAATGTCCACGTTTCTCGAGGTGACGCTGGCTATAGTTGACGACTCGAATCTTGCGGTACAACTCGTATGAAACGTATGCATCTTTTGCTGCATACTGAATGTTGATATCATCAAGTGGGCCCTTCTCCCAAAGTTTGTGCTGATACTTTGGGAAACTGGTCTTCATATCATCATATGACTCGTCGATCAAGGCAATTGCCATATGAGCCATCGAAGTCCTGTCATGTCGAAGCCTGAATATCGTTTGGAGATCAACGAGGCAACCAGCTGGTATCTCAATACCGAAGCTTTGCCTCATCTTCAGCCTGTCGTTCCTTATGTCAACGGATGCAAAAGTGACGCCGCTGCGAAGGAACTTCATGAGTCCTGGACAATGCTTGTCACTCCTGCAATAGAAACAAATTAAAATGGAACAAATGTTACATACTGCTGCAATAAGGAAACATGTTTCACTACAACTAAAGAGAAACTTATCTTTAGGATTCAAATAGAACATATGCAATGGAACCTAGAGAGATCACTACAACTATTTGAAGCGAACCAACTATGATTCCAATGGAACATATTAAACACTAGTTCATTCTATTACGATTTTTCAGATTATGGAACACTATTCCAATCAGATTGTGTTCCCCTTCAACTAATCAAAATTGTTTCACTACAACTATTTGAAGCGAACCAACTATGATTCCAATGGAACATATTAAACACTAGTTCATTCTAATACGATTTTTCAGATTATGGAACACTATTCCAATCAGATTGTGTTCCCCTTCAAGTAATCAAAATTGTTTCACTACAACTATTTGAAGGGAACCAACTATGATTCCAATGGAACATATTAAACACTAGTTGATTCTAATACGATTTTTCAGATTATGGAAAACTATTCCAATCAGATTGTGCTCCCCTTCAAGTAATCAAAATTGTTTCACTACAACTATTTGAAGGGAACCAACTATGATTCCAATGGAACATATTAAACACTAGTTGATTCTAATATGATTTTTCAGATTATGGAAAACTATTCCAATTAGATTGTGCTCCCCTTCAACTAATCAAAATTGTTTCACTACAACTATTTGAAGGGAACCAACTATGATTCCAATGGAACATATTAAACACTAGTTGATTCTAATATGATTTTTCAGATTATGGAACACTATTCCAATTAGATTGTGCTCCCCTTCAACTAATCAAAATTGTTTCACTACAACTATTTGAAGGGAACCAACTATGATAGAAACAAATAAACTTATACAATGTCATTATCTTGGATCAAAGAAAGCCTCAAAACTTACCTCGCCCATTGGAAGATCAAGACATGGCTTGCGAAGCATATTTGGATGACGGCAACACCGCGTTGATTGGCCGTGTATTCCAGATCAAGCCCGAAGAACTTCTCATGATCCGCTGCGTGGTTAAACCAGTCCTTCAACTGTTGAAGGAAAAACGGCACCTCCGTGCTCAGGTTCGTGTACACGACACGGAGCTTCGTCGTGCCATGCGCGACCACCTCATGAAAGCTAGTTGGCATGGTGGAAGAAGAGAAGGGAAGAAGAGAGGAAAAGAACAGAGAGGGCGACGCGAGAGAGAAGAAGAACAGAGAAATGGCGATTGTACGCTTCGGTTCGTGCTTTTCATCGCTCGAAACGACACGGGATGCAAACCGTTTGGGCCTTTAATCCCGGTTTGAGCCACCAACCGGGACTAAAGAGGTATACCAAACGGTTGCCACCACTACGGCAGGCCACGTGTTAGGCTTTCAGTCCCGGGTTCAACCACCAACCGGGACTGAAGAGGTATACCAACGGTCGCCCCACTACGGCAGGCCACGTGTTAGTCCTTTAGTCCCGGGTTGAGCCACCAACCGGGACTAAAGGGGGATACGAACGGTTGCCACCACCACTGCCCGCCGCGTAGCCCTTTAGTCCCGGTTTGGGACACGAACCGGGACTACAGGCTCCTTACAGGCCGGGACTAAAGCCTTGAGGGAGGCATTAAGAATTGGGGCGACGTGGCCGGGCCTTTAGTCCCGGCCCAGAGGCAGGCCGGGACTAATTGGTCCAGGCCAAAGGACCGTTTTCTACTAGTGTGAAATATGCATGTATAGTAATGACGCGGAATAAAACAAAGTGTTACAACTAGTTAGTAGTAGCGCAGGGTCAAATCCATGCTACTACTAGCAAAAGTAATAGTAGCAGGGGTCCAGACACGTGCTACTATTACCTTAACTATAACGTGCTAGCAGTAGCGCATGCCCCTTCGCTACTACTAGGTATTTTTCTAGCAGTGTGTACTTTTCACAATTCATACTTCCAAATATTGACATATCTTGTGCCTAGTGTAAATTGCTAGTTTTGCATCATCCATGTTCATATCTTGAGATATAAATTGTGTAAGCTTGTATTGCTCACTTGTGGTACTTATTTGTCTTAAGAACACATCGTGTTTACAACATTCTTGATGCATTTATTTGAGCCTAGTATATTTAAAACTTATGCTTGTAATGTATCGTCTTAGTTTATTTTTGCATTGGGATAAAATCAAATCCATAGAAGTATTTAAAACACCAATTCACACCATCACCCCTCATGGCAACATATTGGTCCTTTCAGCTACCCGCAATAAAAGGCGAGTTGTCTTCATTTTAAACCATGAACTCGTAGAGGTTCGGCGAATCAAACCCTCGGGTCTAAATTCTTGTTGTTTGCATCCTGAACTATACAAACCCGATCTAAATTGAATCCTGGGATTGTTTGTCAAACCGGGATTGCAAAGGATGGTCGGGATTGTTTTTTTTCAGACAAGAGGCTGGGGTTAGTTGGGCTGGGCGCGTGGGGAAAAGTCTAGGCCCGCCTAGTCCGCTGATTATTTCGAGCTTAGCAACCTAGTTCGTTGGTTTTTTTTCATTTTTTTTAATTTATATTTATATTTTATTTTTTGTTGTGTCATGCAGGCGGCCAGGCACGCACGCCGTAGTGCAGCCGACCGGCCATGCATGCACATACGCAGGTAGCAGCCTGCCATGCACATACGCAGGTAGCTGCCTGCCATGCACGGGCGTACTTCCTGCATGCACATGCACACTGGAGCCGAAGCCTGCCATGCACATACGCAGGTAGCTGCCTGCCATGCACGGGCGTACTTCCTGCATGCACATGCACACTGGAGCCGAACGCCACGCGGGGACACACGTACGCAGGCAGCAGCCGGCCATACCTCCTGCGTACAGCACGTACGCAGGCAGCAGCAAGCTAGAACCGACGCCGCATGCGGGCATGCACACATGAGCACTGGCGGCAGTGCTGGCAGTAGGCAGCAGCGAACGGTGACGTGCGCGGGGTGCGCTGAGCGGACGGTAGCGGAGCGACGTGGGTGGGCGCGCTGAGCCGGCAGGAGCGGGGCGAGGCGGCGCACGGGGTGAGCGCGTGGAGGCGAGGCAGCGTAGTATATAAAATGTGATCATATTTGTTTTTATAAAATGCCCATACGATCCATATAAATGCTTGTCAAATTAATACTTCCTCCATACTAAAACAACGACAAGAATTATGGGATGGAGGTAGTAAAATATTTACATATTTAAGAAATGTGCCCATGATATATAGTTCATTGTTTTTAAAAAACGTTCATGAATATGATAAAATTTCATTGGTTTTGAAAAAACCTCATCAATTTAAAAACGGTTCACAATAAAGAATCCAACAATTTTAAAACCAATTTCAGGGTACAAACGTCATCGTCAGCGTTTTTATGTTCACGGCCCATCTCGCTCTCCATGCGTGAAAAATTTAAGAAAATAAATAAGTGAGAAAAAAAGAATACGAATTGTGAAAAAAATGGATTTAGAAAAAGTTCAATGATTTTGAAAATAAATGGATTTTCAACATTAAAATTGATGGATTTTTGAAAATATTGTAAAGTCTGCAGGTTATTTTATACGGAGGAAGCACCTCAAATGAAAAGGAAAATATAATTCTTTATATAAAACGTACAAGATAGATAGACAAGCTAGCAAGCAAGTACCTGGATGAATTCTTGTACGAGCAGTCGTACGGCCTCCAGCCAGTACGCGAGCGGCACTAACTAGCAACCGTACGTTCCCTCGAGCCAGTACGCTAGCGGTACATGTATTTAAATATTTAAATTTCCCAAACAATTTTTTGAAATATGTGAATATTTTCCAAATACAACATACATTTTCAAAATTACACACATATATATGTACACAACATTTAAATATATTTTTATAAAGGGAGCTGCCCCATGCACATTTTTTTTGTTTTTTAACGAAATAAAAGTTAAGTGGGCCGGTCCAGCGGGGAGTAAGGTGTGCGTTCTTCGGAATTTTTTTAAACAAAAAGAATTAATACGGGCTGGTCCATCAGACAAATTCCGGTTAACATGATGTGAATGTTTGATTTAGATCGGCATTACATAGTTTAGGATACAATTGACTGGCATTTTGATTGAGGGTTTATTCCGTCCGACCAACACAAATTCAAGATTTAAATTAAACTTTTTTCATGAAAGAAGTCCCACGGGACTCCTTCCCGGCTCAACGTGTTTGCTTTGATAATGGTGGTAGGCTGATGAGGACGTAATCCCATGGAGTTGGGTAGCTGTTCGAAGACCACTGATCGGGGGCAAATTGACACACTGGTTAATTTTTGTTAAACGGTTAATGGATGTCAACCTTTCATATGAATCAGGCGAACTCACCGGCAAAATAAAAAATAAAAAATCAGGCGAACCACGTTGATATATACTCTGACTACTACAAATCTCTTGACAGTCAAAACCGTGGTTTGTACCTCTTCAACGCTGGGTAACCTTTTAACCATAATGAAACTGCCGTTAAAACCAAAAATGACCACGCGGTGTACGCCCCCGCGTCCGACAGAACCAAGGCCTTGGCGGCCTTTCCACACATGCCCTTCTTTCTTAGAGCAACTCTAGCACATCCCGTATCTCGCCCCTGCCCGTAAAATAACCGTCAAAATGCGGGTTGATACGAAAAAACCAGCCCGATCAGACCCCGTATTCCGTCTCGGTCCGCAAAAAAATTTAGAAGACGCGGCAAAATCCCGATCCCAACCCGGGAAAACGCGGGTTTCTCCTTCGCGGCTGCGGTGCCCTGCATATACGCGGAAGCGGTTGGTGGAGGGACATTTCATCCCGCGCTTTCTCCCACCAACCACCTCTCCTCTCCTCCCTCGCGCCGCCGCCGGCCGCCACCCAAGATTCCGGCGATAGCAGCCGGTAGGAGCACGCCGGAAGGCCGCCACGCGCACGAGGCCTCCCCTCCCTTCCCCGTGCGTCGGCGGGTCGCCGGATTTGCAGATCTGCGGCACTTCATCGCTGGCCGCCGGATTTGTCTTTTTCCGGCCGCCGGTTGCTGCCAGAGGCGATGGAGTGGTCGGGGAGCCTCTCCCGCAGCCCAGGCAAGGGCGCATCGCCGCATGCAGGCACATGTTCGTTTGCCCGCCGCCGTCGAAGGTTTGCGGGCATGGACTCGTCCGGCCGTCCACCGGGCTCGGCGCTCGCGCAACGTCTTTGTGGCCTGCGAATGCCGCTCATAGAGTGCGACGACTGTCGGCGCCAAGTGCAGCAGCTCACTTCGGGCACGCCGACGCACCCCAGATGGGTGTTCTACAAATGCGAAAACGACGGGGTACGTGCACTTGCGGTAGCTCGTTCCATAGCTCATTCTTTAGTTCAATTGCGGTAACTCACTTCGGACTTGCTCATTCTTTTGTGTATGAAGATGGATGCTCATTTTGGTTTTGGAAAGGTCAATACATTGATTTGTTGATAGAAAGAAACTTAATAGATGTTAGTGCACTCCTTAGTATAATCGAAGGCAATGATGCGGCTGCATGTGCAACTAGAGGGGAAGCAACGTCTACTTCTTTGAAGCCAAAGATGAAGAATGAAGAAAGTAAGATCAAGAATCCACAGATCAACAATGAATGCATGGAGTAGATATTGCTTCAACTAGTGGGAGCAGTTATGGGAGTTTTTTACGTAAGTACCATGCATGCGACATGGCATCAGTTAGATCGATGAAACTCTAGATGCATGCAAGCACTCAAGCATGTAGAGACAGTGAGAGAGATCGACTGAATCATCTGAGCTCGTGGTGGTGCAGTGGTGGTTGAAGGACGTCGTTGTTCCTTCAGAACTACCTAGGGCATGCGACATGGCACGACTCAGATCGATGAAACTCTTAGATGCATGCATGCACTCTAGCATGTAGGAGCGACAGAGATCGACTGAATCATCTATCAATGAAAAACAGACCTTTCGTCTAGAGCTTTAGTTTCAGTCGGGTTTAGGCCCAGTAATAATGTTACAATTAGTTTCGAGTCCAACGCCTAGGAACATTAGTAGAGAATGAGGCTTCAGAACCGATTCGTTTGGACCATTAGCATCGGTTCAGGAACAAGGACTAAAAAAACAGGACTAGTGCTAGCCCCGGTTCGGCCCTAAACCGGGGCTAATGGTCTTCCACGTGGCAGGGCTGGATGCCAGGTGGGAGGGGTATTACTCTCGGTTCTTATTACGAACCGGGGCTATTGCTTCGCTGCCTATTTTTTAGCACTTTTTAGGGTACAGGGTTTTGCACTAAATTGAATGGGAGCTATTTTGTTGCCTCTTTTTTGTTTGCTATTTTTTTCATTTATTTTTTTGGGGCATTTTTTAATTCTTGTTTTGCACTAAATTGGATGGTACATACACAACAATAAGCAATAAAGAAACAACTATATTGCACATCATCATCACGAATATATTACACCATCTCATCCGCCGTGCTTTGTCGAACATATTATAAAATATAGACACGAGTTACATGCACATATGCATCTCTTTTACACTTAAAATTTCACTGCATACGGCGGGCAATAGTATTCTCCCTGCAGATCTAGGACCTCTGCATCTAAGAATACGATAATTTTCGCTTGAATTGCTCGTATGCGTTCCTGTGATAGAAGACCGTCCCATGATCTAATTTACAGAAGGGGTCAATATATATCAATGAAACCGAACACAATTGATGGTAATAAAATAAAATTGTGAGTGTTGTTTATCGTACTTCAATTTGTTTTAAGTCCCGGTTTTTGCCCGTCTCATGGGTCGTCTGGCGAATGAACTCGTCAACATAGTATCCACATAAATTGTTTCCCTTTTCCTGCCTCAAGCACTTTACGAGAACATAGTTTAATCAAAAACATAATCAAGCATGATAATGATATTGAAACTAGAATAAAGAGATGAGCGGATCTAGCTAGTAGTACTTACATCCATTTGTCTAACTGTAAGCTCTGGCTCCCAAGCACCCCAACACTTGGCGGTGAACTGTTTTCAAGCCCCGTCAAGAAAAGGAAATGAATAAAGGAGTTCTATATTAATTACTTGCTATCAAGAAATGAACTAAAAATTGCCGATATAGTGCCATAATGATTGAAATTACCTCTCGATGCATTCCTGCATGTTCGCCCAATCGGCGAGGGGTTTGCGTAGCGAGTCCATGACTTTTACTAGTCCATCGTCAGGTACAATGATTAACGGAATAAAGTGGAAGCTGCGCACGCATAACGAGTCAATAATGCATTTAACATCGAGTAAGGGAAAATAAAATGTTTGTACAAGACAGTAACACTCAATTAAAGTTGTAAGAAATAGTATTTCCCTTTTAGTAGCGGAAAACCTTAACCCTTGTACCAAGTTATTCTCTGTCTCGCGGTTATCCAATGCGAGACTTTTGTCATGAATGAAATATGGGTCAATGAACCCAATGTCATAGATTCATCCTCTTTTGCATTCGAGAATCTTCATTCTACAAAATTAATATAGTGATGAGTAAGATTACACATGCAATGAACGAGCTGAGTAAGACTTAATGACATAAATTAATAAAATAGTTACAAACAATAGGCACTGATGATAGATTTGTCGAGGGCGTCTTGTTTGCATAACTGAAATAATTCGTCAAATTCAATGATTAGCACGCCTTCTCCATGCCCGTAATGCTCGTTTTTATATGCATAGTAGATCCAGTTTTGCTGTTGAGTAGATGCTCGCATGTACGAGTTATGCAATCTTTACATTTTTGTTGCTAGCTCGTTGACTAACTCAGGTTTGACGAGAGGAGACCCGTACCGGTACACGTATGTTACGTTAGCGAAATCCTATATATGGTTTAAGTACCGATCAATAGACATGTCATGAGGCTTGGCCGCTTCTCCGTAGTGCAACAAACTCCGGATCGATATCAGCTGTTTCATCATACCTCTGCTCGACCGCAGCTCCGCTCGAGCACACCTGTGTATCGGAATACACTTTGAGCGGGGGGCACGATTGGTTTTTCTCTTGTCCGAGCTGGGCAACTGATTTCCCGCTGGACCTACTACTCTTCAACCGCTGCTTTTTTGCCTCAGCCGACTTGAGAATAGAGCCCCTTTTTTGCCTCATCTCCATATTATTATGAGATACTTTTGGGAGGGGCGACGGCTTACGATTCTGTAATCGGAACCCCTTTTTGCTGCCACTATTAGCGGTGGTACATTTCCGCTCTTGGCTCTGATCCTCAGTGGACGGAGACGACTAACGGGGCGGTGGAGACGGCTGATGCGGCGGTGGAGACGACTGATGCGGCGGTGGAGACGCCTGATGCGGCGATGGAGATGGCTAACGGAGCCATGGAGACGGTTGATGTGGCGGTGGAGACGGCTGACGGGGCGGTGGAGACGGCTGATGCGGCGATGGAGACGGCTAACGGAGCCATGTAGACGGTTGATGTGGCGGTGGAGACGGCTGCGCTGGAGACTGGTGAGGCAGCGAAGACGACGGTTGCGCTGGAGACTGCTGAGGCGACAAAGACGACGGTTGTGCTAGAGACTGGTAAGGTGGAGGCGAAGAAGGATTGCTGCTCTGAGGAGTCGGTGGCTTTGGCGGCCAATTTGGAAGCAAGATGTTCTCCTTTGGCCATACAACGGTCTGTTTCTTGACTTCTCCAAGTTTAGTCAAATCCATATATTCACCTGCAGGGTAGTCCAGTTTCAGCTCCTCATAATCTTTCATCACTTCATCCACCGCGACGACAGCGTACCCTTTTGGAACCGGAGAGGAATGCCAAGTTGGATTATGTCCAATTGGTACGGCCATGCCGACCGCCACCGTCAACCTTAAGTTAGCAACTTTCACCTTTAGCTCACAAGGTGTGCTCTCTGTGATATCATCCATTGGGTAGCGACGAGAAGGAGTCGTCGTTATTGCATCATCATCACCATCATCCTGGAGATGCGTGGAAGCGACACTGCTTTTCTGATTCGATGTAGCTTCTGTCATGAGCCACTAAGCTTGGCCGCTACCTTGATGGCTGCTAAGTTTGTCGATTTGATCCTACTGCAGCTGCTTTACTGCTTCTTCTACATTATGCAGTCGGTCTGCAGGAGTCGCTTTCTCAGCTGCCTTCTTTTCCTTTCTCCTCTGATGGCTTCTATCGAGAAATTTCTTCCTTTCCTTGGAAAACGCAAGCATCCACGGCGGGGTGCCTGGTAAGCCTCGTGCTCGTCCTTTGTGTTCATCATTCCCAAGGGCGCGTGAGAGCTCGTCGTTCTCTCTATCGGGAACGAACCGTCCCTCTTGAACATCCTTTACTGCACTTCTAATGTTCTCGGTGGGTAGGAGGGGATTATCTTTGTGTCTTTGGTTATATATTGCCTTCCCTTCTGCGTCCAACATGCCCCCATGCGTGTAAAACCAGTTTTTTGACCGTTCGATCCATGTTAAGGGCTATGGAGTGATATTGTTAGCCAGAAATGGTGCCTCAAGTGCGTCCCACTTAGCCATGTTACCGGCGTAGCCAGCAGGCTCCATAATATGGTGGTACTTCTTCATACGTGCATTCCTCTTATTTGTTGTAGACTTTTTCAAGGCATCCTCTGATTTATTGTACGCCACAAATTCGGTCTAGTAGTCTTTTATATTCTCATAGCCGTTAGCGAAATCTGGAGTCTTATCTTGCAAGATGAAATCCTGGTGCAATCTTTTATTCCAGCCCCTGAATAGATCGCCCATCTTCTTAAGAGCCCACTCCTTGACTTTTTTCTCTAGGGCATCTTTTCGCCTCTTCATTTCCTCCTCATTTGGCTCATCCTCATCTGGATCCACCTCTGGCACCGGTAGGGTGAAATCAAACATGATCTTTCTCCAAAGGTTTTCTTTGGCTACTGTGCCGACATATGAGACTCCTTCCGCCCTTGGCTTAAGCCATTCTCGAGTGGTGATAGGGATGTGATCCCCAACAACAACTCCGCATGCCTTGACAAATTTCTTTTTTACATCTCTGGGAGCAATCGGTTGCCCGTATTTTGAGACTCTTTCGATCATGTACCTCTCACCGTCATCCATCTTCTTGGTTGGGCCTCGTTTTGTCCGTACTGAAATTTTGCTCGATCCGGAGGGCTAAAAGAAGAAAGAGTGTTAATATATGTATATAGACAGCAGAAGATTAATTTATTAATACATATATGCACCTCGTCGGAGCCGTCGGCTTCTCCCTCATCGGAGCCGTTGAGTCCTCCCTCGCTCGAGGCGTGGGCGTCTTCGTCACCGGAGCTTCTAACTCCTGTGTTGAGAGACGCATCTCCCTCGTCGGACTCGTTCAGAAATTGATTGGTGACATCGCCGACAATAAAATCATCCCCGCGGATGACACCATGCATCATGTCTTACTGATATTCGTCTCTGCCGTGTATTGGATTCATAGTATCTGCATATTAATTAAACATAAAAAACTAAATTAACTAAACAACCAAAACAACTAAGACAACTAAATTAACAAAAACATAACAAAACTAAATTAATATACATCGAATAATCCACTTAATTAATGCATCATCGAATAATCCACTTAATATTATCGAATATATAATCTCGAATACATCACTACTACGTCTCTCGAATACAGTAACACATCTCTCGAATAATATCTAACTGATCAACCAACAAAGAGATGTCGCTGTACTGAGGCGTGGGCGGTGGACACCCAAAGAGGAGGAACCATCACCGAATCATAGCTCGGGTGAGATCCCTAAAGAACCTGCCAGGTATTGGAGAACCTGGCATCCAACGCCTCCATGTAGCGACGGACGTGCCCGTCCTCCTCCCTGACACGGCGACGTACCTCCTCCTCGGGGGCCGGCACCCTCGGCGCCGAAAGGGGCCCACGCGACCGCCACCAAAGAAGCTCTAAGTCGACGACAGGAGCTCGGTTCCTCACCAAGCTGCGCGCCTCGAAAGGTAGCTCCTCCCAGTGCCAGCCCGGCGGAGCCCAGTCCTGCACATGCTAGCACCTCTCAAGCAGGTGGTCGTCACCGACTCGACAACGAGGCTGCGGGTCAGGCATCGTACGTCGACGCCAAGAACCAATTCTACAACTATTTAAATTCCTACTATTTAATAAACTTTTCTAAACTTTTACAACTATTTAATATTGATAAAATAGTTCTAAAATATTAATAGAGAAATACCAGTAGCAAACTTAACAAAAAAGAAAAATTACCAAGGGTGATAAAATTAATGCCACCATTGGATTCCTTGGGTTTTTCTACCCTAAATCCATATATCACAGTAACATACTTGCATGCATAAAATTGCAACAAAACAAAAAAAGCTACTCTAAAACCTAAATCAATTATATGTCAAATCAAAACCTAAAAAAAATTCTTTTTTTGCACTAATAACCTACTTAACCTAAACTAACAATAACCTATTTAACACTAACTGTGACCTAAACTAACACTAACATACCGAAAACTAAATTAACTAAACAACTAAAACAAAAACTTGGCGGCGGGGTGGTTGATGACCCACAAGTATAGGGGGTCTATCGTAGTCCTTTCGATAAGTAAGAGTGTCGAACCCAACGAGGAGCAGAAGGATCTGACAAGTGGTTTTCAGCAAGGTAATATCTGCAAACACTGAAATTATCGGTAACAAGTAGTTGTGCGGTAAGATGATTCGTAGCAAGTAGCAAGTAACAAAGGTGCAGCAAAGTGGCCCTATCCCTTTTGTAGCAAGGGACAAGCCTGGACAAACTCTTATAGGAGGTGAGGCGCTCCCGAGGACACAGGGGAATTTCTGTCAAGCTAGTTTTCATCATGTTCATATGATTCGCGTTCGCTACTTTGATAGTTTGATATGTGGGTGGACTGGTGCTTGGGTGCTGCCCTTACTTGGACAAACATCCCACTTATGATTGACCCCTCTCTCAAGCATCCGCAACTATGAAAGAAGAATTAATACAAAGTCTAACCATAGCATTAAACTAGTGGATCCAAATCAGTCCCTTACGAAGCAACGCATAAACTAGGGTTTAAGCTTGTGTCACTCTAGCAACGCATCATCTACTTACTACTTCCCAATGCCTTCCTATAGGCCCAAATAATGGTGAAGTGTTATGTAGTCGACGTTCACATAACACCACTAGAGGAAAAACAACATACAACGCATCAAAATATCGAACGAATACCAAATTCACATGATTACTTATAGCATGACTTATCCCATGTCCTCAGGAACAAAAGTAACTACTCACAAAGCATAATAATATTCATGACTAGAGAGGTATTGAAGAGCATCAAGGATCTGAACATATAATCTTCCACCGAGTAATCCAACTAGCATCAACTACAAAGAGTAATTAACACTACTAGCAACCTTACAAGTATCAATCGGAGTCGCGAGACGGAGATTGGTTACAAGAGATGAACTAGGGTTTGGAGATGAGATGGTGCTGATGAAGATGTTGATGGTGATGAGTCCCCTCCGATGAGAGGAGTGTTAGTGATAACGATGGCGACGATTTCCCCCTCTGGGAGGGAAGTTTCCCCGGCAGGACGGCCCTGCCGGAGCTCTAGATTGGTTCTGCTCAAGTTCCTCCTCGTGGAGGCGGCGATTCCTCCCGAAACCCTCCTTATAGCAAAAGAGGGGAGCCAGAGGGCCAACAGGGAGCCCACAAGCCCCCTAGGCGCGGCCAGGGGGTAGGCCGCGCCTAGAAGGCTTGTGGCCTCGTGGTGTCTCCCCTGTGGTACTTCTTCGACCCAGTATTTTTTATAAATTCCAAAATAATTCCTCGTTGATTTTCACGGCTTTTGGAGTTGCGCAGAATAGGTATCTCAAACTTGCTCCTTTTTTAGGCCAGAATTCCAGCTGCCGGCATTCTCCCTCTTCATGTAAACCTTGCAAAATAAGAGAGAAAAGACATAAGTATTGTACCGTGAAGTGTAATAACAGCCCATAAAGCGATAAATATCAACATGAAAGCATGATGCAAAATGGACGTATCAATGCGCGTGGCGAAGATTCTTTGCGTGAACCTGCTAGGCTTCTTGGGCGTGTATGGGAAGACAAAAGATACACCGGAAGCACGGGAAGACCAGCAACGTATGCACAGAAAAGACAGTATGCATCCGAAGAAGTATCAAGTTCCTGCCAGCGATGCTCTTACCAAAGAAGATAAGGAAATATTTTATGAATGCCTAAGAAGTATGAAGGTATCATATGGCTTCTCGTCGAATATAAAGGGAATAATAAATATGGCAGAGAAAAATTTCCAAAACCAAAAGTCTCATAACTGCCACGTGATTCTGACGGAATTACTTCCGGTTGCATTGAGGGGGCTTCTTTTGAAAAATGTTCGAGTACCCCTTGTGAAGCTATGTGCATTCCTCAATGCAATTTCTCAGAAGGTAATCGATCCACAAATTCTACCAAGGTTACATAATGATATGGTCCAGTGTCTTGTGAGTTTTGATTTGGAGTTTCCACCATCCTTCTTCAATATTATGACACATGTCCTAGGTCACCTAGTCGAAGAGATTATAATTTTTGGTCCTGTATTTCTACACAATATGTTCCCCTTTGAGAGGTTCATGGGAGTCGTGAAAAATATGTTCATAACCATGCTAGGACAGAAGGAAACATCTCCATGGGCTATGAAACAGAGGAGGTTATTGAGTTTAGTGTTGACTCTATTCCTGATCTTAAGTCGATTGGTGTTCCTGAATCGCAGCATGAGGGGAAACTGGGTGGAAAAGGAACACTAGGAAAGAAAGTAGTATTACGTATGGACGGGCATTCTTTCACTCAAGCACACTAGACAGTTCTACCAAATTCCACCTTGGTGGCTCCGTATATCGAGGAACACATGGATATTGTACGTTCCAATAACCCGGAGAAGTCTAACCCCTGGATTAAACATACACACATGTCGACTTTCGGCGCTTGGTTTCAAACACATCTCATGAATAATGTCATTGTTGAAGATCAGATGTACATGTTGGCCAAGTCACCATCTTCGACTATATTGAGTTACCAAGGGTACCAGATAAATGAAAATACATTTTACACGATCGCCCAAGATAAAAAGGATTTTTTTAATATTGCATTTTTTATTGTTTTTGAAAAATATTGCGTCATTTGAGAAATTTTCAAAAATGTGATCCTGTCGGCCTAGCCAAGACCAATTAGTCCCTGTCGGCTATTGTCAGCCTGTCGGGTTTGCATGCGGGCTCCTATCGGCCTTGGCTAGGCCGATTAGTACTAATCGGCCTAGCCATGACTAATTAGTACTAATCAGCTAGCCATGACCAATTAGTATTAATTGGTGTTGGCTAAGCCAATAAGTGCATAAAAAAATTGGCCATGCAATGCACAATTTTTTATGTCCACGATATGAAAATTGCCCCTCTATAAATTTTCCTGCCCTTCCTTTCCAGCCTCAATTTCCGGCGAGGTTTTCCCACCAATTTCTTTCCCACCTCGTTTCCTGCCTTTTTTCCCCGCCTCGGTTCCCGCCATTTCTTTCCTGCGTTGTTTTCCCGCTATTGCCCTTAAGCTTGTCATCTGAGTCTACAAAAAGAGGCATTGGGCGGCCAAGGAAGCAGAAGAAGCTGTTGATGGAAAAGGAAAATATCCATGTTGGACTCAGTAGATTTATCTTACTGCATCCTAAAATTGTTGTATCTTAATTTCAGAAAGTTATATCTTAGTTTGAACATGTTAAGTTTCCCGCCATTTCTTTCGCTCTCAGGCACCTATAAAACTCCCCTCCGCACTAAGGTTGGATAGCAGCGTAGTCCAGTAGCTAGCTTTTGTCAAGATGTCCCATTATCCTTTTGATCATAGTTTTCAGTCTGGTATGTCCGAATGTCTTACGCGCTTAACTAGCAATTTTAAGATAGACAATAGAATAGTAACATGGGACGAACTCACTAGTAGTGACACACTACTGAATGAGGTTGCCCATGCATTAGCTAGGAAGGGTTGGCCTGCAAGGACATTTGAGGAGATACGGAAAGAACTTATCAGGTTGAATGAAAGATGAAAGAAGAAAGGACAACACATACGTGGTGGAGTAAAGCATCCATTTTTATGGATGGATGAAAGCGAGGACGAAGACAATATCTTCATGCCGAGTAACAAGGACAAGAGTACCTCATCATCGAAGGGCAAGAGCTCTACCTCGACGAGACAAGACCTATGCATCATCGAAGAGCAAGAGCTCTGCATCGACGGAGGATGACGATGATGCCTTCATGTAGTTTAGTCATGACTTTTAATTCAAATTTATTATGTAGTATGTGTTTGTAATCTCAAGTTGTTGGTAGTATAAGTGTTATCCCCGCTGAACCAACTGAGTATATCCAAGCACGTGAACCATGGCTGGAGGTGAGACCTCGGTACCAGAAGAGGTCGAGTCGACAGTTGTCGTCCATAGTTCATCACCTCGTATGAAGACTGTATGCTAACTCACTCTGAAATTTTCATGATGATTCATAAGTACGGAAGACAAATTATGTAACAACAAGTTGTGTTAGGTAAAGATAATAAATATTACCGCGTACTGTCTGGACCCAGAAGTATCATAGGTCGGGTACGTATACGATGTCAGAGGGTCCGGTATCTCATCTGTATTAGAGTGTTGAACAATGCGTAATCGTGTCCCTCTCATGTACCGATCCAAATAGGCATTGTATGCAGCAAGATGAAATGCGTCACCTTCATGCCAGAGACGTTCAGGGGCAGTATCCCAGTCTGTAATGTACTGATGAAGCCTCTGTAGCCACTGAGCATGTGTCCTATTGCTTCCCTTCCTTGTCATCCTGTAATTGTTGGTGTTGTTCAACCATAGACCATAGTGAAATACAATGTAATATGCAGTAAGTACATAATACCCGTAGACTACTCCTTGGAGCTGGTTCTCTGTAGGACGTGGATTCGTCAGCTGCCGAAGACCAAACTGTCTCATAACCCGCTGATGCGCTATCTCCTCAACGAAGACGTCAAAGATAATCTTTGATATCCTCATCCAGTAACCCCGATTTCTCGTGCATAGCTCAGAAATACCACCGGGATATCTCACAGTTATGGCTGCTTTCGTGTACGGTTGCGAGATAACTCCAGTGTACATGTCGAACTGCTCATTTAGTGCAGTGTAGGTTCGCCTAGCCTGTTCACTAGCATAGTGTCTCTGTGCAAGACATAATGGAGTTTCAGCCATAGTGTACACAAAAAGGCTAATAACATTATACCACGAGACATACCTTGCGACGTGTCCAACACAGACCGAAAGTAGGCATGTCGATGTTGTCAACATCAAACATGTTGCCTACATGAAAACCTTGGTCGACATCTATGTTTGGTCGCCCTATAGAGAACCTCTCCCAGGATCACAGTTGCAAAAATAGAGGGCAACCAAGAAGGGCCTACTTGGCCGTGTAAAGCTGGCACTAGTGGAAAACGGGCCTTTGGCCTGGACCCTTTAGTCTCGGCCTCCCTCTGGGCCGGGACTAAAGGCCCGGCCACGTCGCCCCAAATGGCAATGCCGCCCACGAGGCTTTGGTCCCGCCCCGTAAGGAGCCTTTAGTCCCGATTTGTGTCTCAAACCGGGACTAAAGGGCTACGCGGTGTGCAGCCCGCATGTGCGCCACCTTTAGTCCCGGTTTGTGTCTCAAACCGGGACTAAAGTCCTCTGCCTATATATAGCACAGCCCCCTCTCCCCTCTTCCTTGCATTTTTCTTGGATGGAAGAGTGTGGGTGTGTGCTAGCTCTCCATTTTTTTATGCACTAGAGGTGTTTGTTGAAATGTGTGTTAGAGCGATGCCGCTTCAGTTCACCGAACACAACTACGATATGAGATGTTCGAGCCACGCTTAAACCTCTTACTCTTTATTTCTACTTATTCTAAAAGGTTAGCAACTATATTTCCTCGTTTAGACCGTGCGGTACTAATTTTTAGGATCGTGATTGTATTTGATATACTGTCGTATAACGCAGATGAGCCATCCATGGATGTACGGTGATCGACGCACAACCGCTTACAGAGAAGGCGTGCATTCTTTTCGAGATGCAGCCGATGTGAACAAGCATGGTGGTGGCTATATGTTTTGTCCATGTGTTGAATGTCGGAATGAGAAGGATTACACTTCCTCAAGAGATATTCAGAGCCACCTTCTTCGGTCCGGTTTTATGTCGGGCTATAATGTTTGGACCAAGCATGGAGAAAGAGGGGTTATGATGGAAGACGAAGATGAAGAAGAAGAGAACGATGATGACAACTACCGATCTATGTTCCCTGAGTATGCTGATACCGCAATGGAAGACAATGAAGAAGAAGATCAGGATGAAGAACGGGAACCAGATGAGCCCGTTGATGATCTTGGCCGGGTCATTTCTGATGCACGGCGAGGTTGCGACACAGAAAAGGAGAGGTTGCAGTTCGAGCATATGTTACAGGACCACAACAAATTGTTGTACCCAACTTGTGAAGATGGCCAGAAGAAGCTGGGTAGCACACTGGAATTGCTGAAGTGGAAGGCAGAGACCGGTGTGACTGACTCGTCATTCAAAAAGTTGGTGGTACTGATGAAGAAGATGCTTCCAAGAAAGAACGAATTTCCCGCCAGCACGTACGAAGCAAAGAAGCTTGTCTGCCCTCTAGGATTAGACGTGTAGAAGATACATGCATGCCCTAATGACTACATCCTCTACCGCGGTGAGAAGTACGAGAATATGGATAAATGTCCGGTATGCACTATATTGCGGTATAAGATCAGAAAAGATGACCCTGGTGATATTGAGGGCGAGCCACCCAGGAAGAGGGTTCCTGCCAAGGTGATGTGGTATGCTCCTATAATACCACGGTTGAAACGACTGTTCAGAAATAAAGATCATGCGAAGTTGTTGCGATGGCACATGGAAGATCGTATGAAAGACGATAAGTTGAGGCACACCGCTGATGGTCGGCGGTGGAGAAAAATCGAGAGAGAGTTCCCGAGATTTGCAGCTGACGCAAGGAACTTATGGTTAGGTCTGAGTACAGATGGCATGAATCCTTTTGGGGAGCAGAGTTGCAGTCACAGTACCTGGCCCGTTACTCTATGTATCTACAACCTTCCTCCTTGGTTGTGCATGAAGCGGAAGTTCATTATGATGCCAGTGCTTATCCAAGGTCCAAAGCAACCCGGCAACGATATTGATGTGTACCTAAGGCCATTAGTTGAAGAACTTTTACAGCTGTGGGCCGAACCAGGTGTACGTGTGTGGGACGAGCACAAACAAGAGGAATTTGACCTTCGAGCGTTGCTTTTCGTAACCATCAATGATTGGCCTGCTCTTAGTAACATTTCAGGACAGTCAAACAAGGGATACAATGCATGCACGCACTGTTTGGATCAGACAGAAAGTATATATCTGGACAAATGTAGGAAGAATGTGTACCCGTACAATCGTCGTTTTCTTCCGCCCAAGCATCCCTTAAAGAAAAAAGGCAAGCATTTCAATGGCAAGGCAGAACCCCGGGGGAAGCCTGTCATCCGTACTGGTGCTGAAGAATTTGATATGGTCAAAGATTTAAAAGTAATCTTTGGAAAGGGTCCTGGGAGCCAACCTGTTCCTAACGGCCCTGATAAGCGCGTACCCATGTGGAAGAAGAAATCTATATTTTGGGAGCTACCCTACTGGGAAGTCCATGAGGTCCGCTCGGCAATCGACGTGATGCACCTGACGAAGAATCTCTGCGTGAATATTCTAGGCTTCCTGGGCTTGTATGGGAAGTCAAAAGATACACCGGAAGCACGGGAGGACCAGGAATGTCATAAAGGAAGAGATGGCATGCATCCAGGGCAGTTTCAAGGGCGTGCCAGCTACGCTCTTACTAAGGAAGAGAAGGAAATCTTCTTTGAAGTCCTTTTCAGAATCAAGGTCCCGACTGGCTTCTCGTCGAATATAAAGGGAATCGTAAATATGAAAGACAAAAACTTCCAAAACCTAAAGTCTCATGACTACCACGTGCTTATGACGCAATTGCTTCCGGTTGCATTGAGGGGAATTCTACCGGAAAATGTTCGCCTGGCAATTGTGAAGGTATGTGCATTCCTCAATGCAATTTCTCAGAAGGTAATCGATCGAGAAAGTCTATCAGGGTTACAGATTGATGTGGTCCAATTTCTGGTCAGCTTTGAGTTGTTGTTCCCGCCATCCTTCTTCAATATAATGACACACCTCCTAGTTCACCTAGTCGAAGAGATTAGAATTCTCGGTCCTGTGTTTCTACACAATATGTTCCCCTTCGAGAGGTTCATGGGAGTCTTAAAGAAATATGTTCGTAACCGTGCTAGGCCAGAAGGAAGCATCTCCAAGGGCTATGGAATAGAGGAGGTCATTGAGTTTTGTGTGGACTTTCTTCCTGACCTTAAGCCGATTGGTGTTCCTGAATCTCGGTATGAGGGTAGGCTGACAGGAAAAGGCACACTAGGAAGGAAAGCAAAAGTATGTATGGACGGGCATTCTTTCTCTCAAGCACACTACACAGTTCTACACAATTCCACCGTGGTGGCTCCGTATATCGTGAGACACAAGAATATTCTACGCTCCGAAAACCCGGGGAAGGCTGACTCTTGGATTAAAGGGGAACACGAGAAGACTTTCGGCAGTTGGTTGCAGACACATCTCATGAATGATGACACCGTTGGAGATCAGCTGTACCGTTTGGCCAGGCCACCATCTTTGACTATATGTACTTTCCAAGGGTATGAGATAAATGGGAATACATTTTACACGGTTGCCCAAGATAAAAAGAGCACCAACCAAAATAGTGGTGTCCGCTTTGATGCAACAGACGAGAATGGGCACTGTTTGGAAACATATTATGGGTACATAGAGGAGATATGGGAACTTGACTATGGACCTACTTTTAAGATCCCTTTGTTTCGGTGCAAATGGGTGAAGTTGACAAGAGGCGGGGTAGTTGTAGACCAAAAGTACGTCATGACAACAGTGGATCTCAACAATCTTGCGTACATGGACGAAACATTTGTCCTAGCCAATGATGTCGCTCAGGTTTTCTATGTGAAGGACATGTCTACAAAAACGAGAAAAAGAAATCAACAAAAGAAGATATCGTCCGATGAGCCAAAACGCCACATAGTTCTTTCAGGGAAAAGAAACATCGTGGGAGTAGATGACAAGACAGACATGTCAGTAGATTATAATAAGTTTCATCAAATTCCGCCCTTCAAAGTGAAAACTGACCCAAGCATCCTACTGAATGATGAAGATTCTCCATGGCTACGACCCAGAAGAAAACAGAAATAATAGATAGGAATATTGGTGCCATAATGTAATAATGTATTAAACCTTCTATGTAATGCATGTATGGAATATACTAAATTTCAAACACTTTTCATTTTCATAGTATCCATGTAAGAGATGAGTTCTCGTTCGAATTATTTATTCAATTTCAAACACTTTTCATTATCATAGTTTTGTCAAATTCTTAAATATGCAAAAAGAATTTTAACAAACATAGTTTTTAATTGAAAATAACAAAATAGTTAATAGTTTGGATAGTCAAAATAATTAATTTTGAAAATAGAAAATAGTTTTTAATTATTTATTCAATTTCAAACACTTTTCATTATCATAGGATTGTCAAATTCTCAAATATCCAAAAAGAATTTTAATAAACATTGTTTTTAATTGAAAATAACAAAATAGTTAGTAGTTTGGATAGTCAAAATAATTAATTTTGAAAATAGAAAATAGTTTTGAATTATTTATTCAATTTCAAACACTTTTCATTATCATAGTTTTGTCAAATTCTCAAATATGCAAAAAGAATTTTAATAAACACAATTTTTAATTGAACATTACAAAATAGTTAATAGTTTGGATAGTCAAAATAATTAATTTTGAAAATAGAAAATAGTTTTGAATTATTTATTCAATTTCAAACACTTTTCATTATCATAGTTTTGTCAAATTCTCAAATATGCAAAAAGAATTTTAATAAACATAGTTTTTAATTGAAAAGAACAACATTGTTAATAGTTTGGATAGTCAAAATAATTAATTTTGAAAATAGAAAATAGTTTTGAATTATTTATTCAATTTCAAACACTTTTCATTATCATAGTTTTGTCAAATTCTCAAATATGCAAAAAGAATTTTAATAAACATAGTTTTTAATTGAAAATAACAAAATAGTTAATAGTTTGGATAGTCAAAATAATTAATTTTTAAAATAGAAAATAGTTTTGAATTATTTATTCAATTTCAAACACTTTTCATTATCATAGCTTTGTCAAATTCTCAAATATGCAAAAAGAATTTTCATAAAAATTGTTTTTAATTGAAAATAACAAAATAGTTAATAGTTTGGATAGTCAAAATAATTAATTTTGAAAATAGAAAATAGTTTTGAATTATTTATTCAATTTCAAACACTTTTCATTATTATAGTTTTATCAAATTCTCAAATATGCAAAAAGAATTTTAATAAACATAGTTTTTTACTGAAAATAACAAAATAGTTAATAGTTTGGATAGTCAAAATAATTAATTTTGAAAATAGAAAATAGTTTTGAATTATTTATTCAATTTCAAACACTTTTCATTATCATAGTTTTGTCAAATTCTCAAATATGCAAAAAGAATTTTAATAAACATAGTTTTTAATTGAAAATAACAAAATAGTTAATAGTTTGGATAGTCAAAATAATTAATTTTGAAAATATAAAATAGTTTTGAATTATTTATTCAATTTCAAACACTTTTCATTATCATAGTTTTGTCAAATTCTCAAATATGCAAAAAGAATTTTAATAAACATAGTTTTTAATTGAAAATAACAAAATAGTTAATAGTTTGGATAGTCAAAATAATTAATTTTGAAAATAGAAAATAGATTTGAATTATTTATCCAATTTCAAACACTTTTCATTAACATAGTTTTGTCAAATTTTCAAATATGCAAAAAGAATTTTAATAAACATAGTTTTCAATTGAAAATAACAAAATAGTTAATAGTTTGGATAGTCAAAATAATTAATTTTGAAAAAAGAAAATTGTTTTGAATTATTTATTCAATTTCAAACACTTTTCATTATCATAGTTTTGTGAAATTCTCAAATATGCAAAAAGAATTTTAATAAACATTGTTTTTAATTGAAAATAACAAAATAGTTAATAGTTTGGATAGTCAAAATAATTAATTTTGAAAATAGAAAATAGTTTTGAATTATTTATTCAATTTCAAACACTTTTCATTATCATAGTTTTGTCAAATTCTCAAATATGCAAAAAGAATTTTTATAAACATAGTTTTTAATTGAAAATAACAAAATAGTTAATAGTTTGGATAGTCAAAATAATTAATTTTGAAAACAGAAAATTGTTTTGAATTATTTATTAAATTTCAAACACTTCTCATTATCATAGTTTTGTCAAATTCTCAAATATGCAAAAAGAATTTTAATAAACATAGTTTAATATTGAAATTAAAAAAATAGTTAATAATTTGGATAGTCAAAATAATTAATTTTGAAAATAGAAAATAGTTTTGAATTATTTATTCAATTTCAAACACTTTTCATTATCATAGTTTTGTCAAATTCTCAAATATGCAAAAAGAATTTTAATAAACATTGTTTTTAATTGAAAATAACAAAATAGTTAATAGTTTCGATAGTTAAAATAATTAATTTTGAAAATAGAAAATAGTTTTGAATTATTTATTCAATTTCAAACACTTTTCATTATCATAGGATTGTCAAATTCTCAAATATGCAAAAAGAATTTTAATAAACATTGTTTTTAATTGAAAATAACAAAATAGTTAATAGTTTGGATAGTCAAAATAATTAATTTTGAAAATAGAAAATAGTTTTGAATTATTTATTCAATTTCAAACGCTTTTCATTATCATAGTTTTGTCAAATTCTCAAATATGCAAAAAGAATTTTAATAAACACAGTTTTGAATTGAACATTACAAAATAGTTAACAGTTTGGATAGTCAAAATAATTAATATTGAAAATAGAAAATAGTTTTGAATTATTTATTCAATTTCAAACACTTTTCATTATCATAGTTTTGTCAAAGTCTCAAATACGCAAAAAGAATTTTAATAAACATAGTTTTTAATTGAAAATAACAACATTGTTAATAGTTTGGTTAGTCAAAATAATTAATTTTGAAAATAGAATATAGTTTTGAATTATTTATTCAATTTCAAACACTTTTCATTATCATAGTTTTGTCAAATTCTCAAATATGCAAAAAGAATTTTAATAAACATAGTTTTTAATTGAAAATAGCAAAATAGTTAATAGTTTGGATAGTCAAAATAATTAATTTTGAAAACAGAAAATAGTTTTGAATTATTTATTCAATTTCAAACACTTTTAATTATCATAGTTTTGTCAAATTCTCAAATATGCAAAAAGAATTTTAATAAACATAGTTTTTAATTTAAAATAACAAAATAGTTAATTTTGAAAATAGAAAAAAATTAAAACTATATGAGAATTTATAGAGAAAATTAAACCTAAATTCAAAGTGACCTCACTTTGAATTCAGGTTTAATTTTCTCCATAATTTCGAATATAGTTTCAATTTTTAAATTTACAGTCAGTTTAGGCCCGTAAGCCTGCTTTAGAGAAGAGCTCGATGGAGATGCTGCGACGGGGCTTATAAACTAGTGTTAGTCCCCCTCGCTGGGCGAGGTGGGACTAAACTTATAATTTAGTCAGCGGAGGGGCTTTAGTCCCGGGTGGAGCCACGACCCGGGACTAAAGCCCCTTGCCTGCCGCCTGCCGAGCACGGGCCTTTAGTCCCGGGTCGGGGCCCCACCCGGGACTAAAGGGTGTCTTTAGTCCCGACTCGAGCCCCGACCCGGGACTAAAGGCCCGTGCTTCCCGCCTTTTGGTCTGCCGAAAAAGGGCCTTTAGTCCCGGGTCGTGGCTCCACCCGGGACTAAAGGGTGTCTTTAGTCCCGGTTCGAGCTCCGAACCGGGACCAAAGATCCTACTATATAAGCGGGAGTAGGAAATTTCCAACCCAAATCGCCATTTCGTTCTTCTTCCTCGGACTATCCTGCCCGGCGCGGCACCGACGAACTCGACGTCGCCAGGCTGCCCACCGTCCTCCTCGCCGCCGCCTGCCGTCCTCCTCGCCGCCGCCTACCGTCCTCCTCGCCATCGTCGACACCCTCCCCTCCCACTCCGCTTGGTAAGCCCCCCGCCCCCTCCTCCCCAACACTCCGGCCGGTAGAAGAAAAGAAGAAAAAGGAGAAGAAAAGAAGAAAAAGGAGAAGAAAAGAAGAAAAAGGGAAGAAAAGAAGAAAAAGGAGAAGAAAAGAAGAAAAAGGATAAGAAAAGAAAAAAAGGGGAGAAAATAAGAAAAATGAGAAGAAAAGAAGAAAAAGGAGAAGAAAAGATTTTTTTTTTGTCATTTAATTCCTATTGTTATTAGATTTGTGCTAGATTATTAGGGTTAGTAATATTTAGAATTAGGTTAGGGTTACAAGAAGAAGAAAGATGAACAAAAATAAGAAAATAAGATTAGGAAAAAGAAAAATAGGAAGATGAGGAAAAGAAAAGAAGAAAAAGGAGAATAAGAAGAGGAGGAGAGGAGAAGAAGAGGAAAAATAGAAGAAGAGGAGAAGTAGAAGAAGAGAAGTAGAAGAAGAGAAGTTGAAGAAGAAGTGTTGACATGGATTTTGACCAAGATAAAATAAAGTGCATATACCATATCAAAATTTAGATAAATGCAAACGACAAAAATCCGTTTAACAACGAAAAGAACAATTTTAAAATAATAGCATCAATCACTTAGATGACGGCTGACGGAAATGATGATATGAAATATTGCTGATATTGCAGACATTGGGAAGAGCCGATATTTGTAAAATATGACAAAACAGATAATACTCATCAAGCTTTTTTCCTAAGGAGATTTCAGTGATGATAGAATTCTAGTATTGACATAAATTTAAATTATCATGACCGATGTCAAAGTCGTCAAAATATTATTTCACGAAATAAATGTGAGTATATTATTCTATGTCGACTAATCAAATATTTGTGCAACACATGAACAAAAATGTCTTAGGCACCATCATAGAACTATCATTGAAAGGATACTTTCCCATGTCTCTATCTCATGCTATGTTAGGGAAATTAGCCTAAATAAATCGTTAAAACTAATTAGGCCTGGCCCACTTTAAAAATGTCCACATACATGAACATGCATAGTCTCATCCATCAGCCATTCACGTATGCAAGGTTAGTACACATGGCTCACACGTTGAGAGAACATGGCCTAAGCACAAACTAATTAGTGGTTGCCGGTTAATTAGCAATAAACAAATAGAAAAAAGGAAAGGAGCAGCCCCATTCCCACGATCTCATGGGCACCACGATCTGGAGGACGTGGGCAGGGTGCGCGAGAGCCTTGGCTGCTGATCGGCTCCTATAAATACATGCGCTAGCACATGACACAGGAGGTTGGATTCATTTTGCACTTGGCTCCAGCATCCATTCACCGACCCTGCTACTCGAAAGTCATACACCCAATACACACGAACACAAAGAAGTAAGGAGAGGAAACTCGGTTTGCCCCAAGGAGGTGAGAAGGTGAGATACTATGTTGCCCTTATGCCCTTAGTTTCGGCCGCTTGGTTTGGATCAAAGAACTCTCTCTTCTCACATATGAAATATTGTTCTTAGTTTCGGCCGCTTGGTTCGGATAAAGGAGTTCTCTCTTCTCACATATGAAATATTGTCCTTAGTTTCGGTCGCTTGGTTCGGATCAAGGAACTCTCTCTTCTCACATATGAAATATTGTCCTTAGTTTCGGCCGCTTGGTTCGGATCAAGGAACTCTCTCTTCTCACATATGAAATATTGTTCTTAGTTTCGGCCGCTTGGTTCGGATCAAGGAGTTCTTTCTTCTCACATATGAAATATTGTCCTTAGTTTCGGCCGCTTGGTTCGGATCAAGGAACTCTCTCTTCTCACATATGAAATACTGTCCTTAGTTTCGGCCGCTTGGTTCGGATCAAGGAGTTCTTTCTTCTCACATATGAAATATTGTCCTTAGTTTCGGCCGCTTGGTTCGGATCAAGGAACTCTCTCTTCTCACATATGAAATCATGTCCTTAGGTTCGGCCGTTTGGTTCGGATCAAGGAACATAAAATCCACTAAATCATGTCCTTCGGTTCGGCCGCTTGGTTCGGATCAAGGAACATAAAATCCACCAAATCATGTCCTTAGATTCGGCCGCTTGGTTCGGATAAAGGAACATAAAATCCACCAAATCATGTCCTTAGGTTCGGCCGTTCGGTTCGGATCAGGGAACATAAAATCTACCAAACCATGTCCTTAGGTTCGGCCGCTTGGTTCGGATCAAGGAACATAAAATCTACCAAACCATGTCCTTAGGTTCGGCCGCTTGGTTCGGATCAAGGAACATAAAATCTACCAAACCATGTCCTTAGGTTCGGCCGCTTGGTTCGGATCAAGGAACATAAAATCTACCAAACCATGTCCTTAGGTTCGGCCGTTTGGTTCGGATCAAGAAACATAAAATCTACCAAACCATGTCCTTAGGTTCGTCCGCTTGGTTCGGATCAAGGAACATAAAATTCACCATCATGTCCTTAGGTTTGGCCTTTTGGTTCGGATCAAGGAACATATTTTTTTCTTTCTTCACGTGGACATGCCATGTGTGGAAAAAAAATCATAAGATGCTCTACACATGGGTTCTTCTCATATGAATTCCATGGCATAAGTCATAAAACCAAAGGAAATACAAATTATGCTATGTCATGGGTTCTTTGCATATGAATTCCATGACATAAGTCATAAAATAAAAAATACATAGTATCTTACGTCGTGGGTTTCTTCATACGAATTCCACGGCATAAGTCACAAGTTGATAAAAATATATATAAAAAAATCTTATGGCATGGATTCTTCCATACGAATTCCATGGCATGAGCCATAAAATAATAAAGTTACGCTATGACATGGGTTTTCTCATACGAATTCCATGTCATACAACATCCAGATAACAAGTACACAATTATGGCATAAACCATCAACCAAATAGAAACAACAATTATGCTCCAAGCAGGGGTTTTCTGAAATGAATTCCATGATATGAGCGTTAAATATTAAAAATGCATGGATGTATCCCATGCCTAAAAGATAAAGAGATATATGGCAAACCATCAAACATAACGGTGTCGAATATAATCTACGCAGATAAACTTCAAGTTCCCAGGCCGGAGTTCAATGTCGACGGCGTGGAGGATTTTTCTTGTAGCATATTGTAATAGGAATGTGTTGCAATCTCATGTAATAGATATGTTGGAATTCTTAATGAGGGTTTTTCTCCACGGAGATGTAATTAACAGTTCTTTTATATAAATATAAGAGTTCTGGAAATATGTACCTACAATGTTTGATCTTCAATTTATTTTATGCATTGTATGCACTTTAAATATATATATTCACTCTGTATCAATGACGTGGACGCGTGTTCTACACGCCCGCCATTTTCCCATCATCAAGAAGCGGAGAAGAAAATAAGAAAGAAGAAGAAGAAGAAGAAGAAGACATTTCTACGTATATAGATGCTTAATTAGTGTTTCTTAGATTATTGCTTTAAGTGTTAATAGTTTATTTTACTATATATACAATTAGTTTATTTTTAGCAAGAAAATTAATAGAACTAGTTTATTTTTTAGTTCATGTTACGATGCCTATCCCGCATCCTCGTCGTCGACTCGGCGGAGGACACCTGCTTGATCAGAGGGGCCATGTCCGGGACTGGGCTCCGCCCGGCTGGTATTGGGAGGTGCTACCTTCCGGGGGGCGTAGGTTTGTGAGGAGCTAGCCCGTTGTTGACCCGATCCTTGTTTGGTGGCGGTCGCGTGGGCCAGTGACGGTGCCGAGGCTTCCGGACACCGCGGAGGTGGTACGTCACCGTGTCAGCGAGGAGGATGAGCACGCCCATCGCTACATGGTTGCGTTGGAGGGCAGGTTCGAGCATACCTCACAGGTTCTTCAGGGATCTCATTGGAGCTATGATCCTGTGATGGTTCCTTCTCTTTGGGTGTCCACCGCCCGTGACGATACCCGTCGGGCGCTACGGTTCTAGTTGTATCAGTGATGCTATATGTATGATAGTATTCGAGGAGTATTAGTGATAATATTCGACGATGTACGGACAAAAGAGATGATGTAGTTTTTCTTATAATTGAATGCATGCTAATTTGAATACTACTTTATTTTACGATTTGGTTGTGCTTATTGAATGATCAAATTGGAAAGTACTCCTACTTTGAATACTATGCAGAAACCTAGGAGTCCCGGGTGGAGCCACGACCCGGGACTAAAGTTGTTTTGCAACGGAGTTCCTGATAGAATAATTCTTTTTTGGTACAAAGTTCAACAAAGTCCTTTGACACTAGACAATGTGACATATAGAAGGGTAGATGAGATCAGGAAAAATAGGATTATTTTCTACACATCTAAATGTCGCCATTTTGTTAAATCCTTAAAGGTTAAGAGAATCCGTTAGACATATTTTAGAGTTTAGGTTCTAGCCAAGACCCAGGACTAAAGGTCCTCCTATATAAAACGACACTTCGAAGTTTCCAAGCCCTCTTATATAGTTTGTTAGTTTATTAGTTAATCAAATGTCCGTTTTTTGCAGAACTATGGATCCACATATCAGGAACCTCGAAGAGGAAGAACTTCTCGAAGATATAATCAAAGACGGCCCCGACGTTGAACCAGCTGAATCTCCATCGTCATATCTAAACCCCTCCGGATATGGAATGGAGGTCGAGCGACACGAAGATGAAGCCGATGGGGCAGGAGATAGGTCCAATGACGGAGAAGGTGATAGCTCCACTGATGGAGAAGCCGGTGGAGAAGCCGGTGGAGAAATAATAAAGTCCGGCGAGGTATACATATGAAGTTCGACAATCACTTGTAATATGTGAAAAATATTGGAGATAGCTCTATATTGTATACATATACATTCATTTGACGAATGTTTCTCCCTCTTAGGCCTCCACATCGAGCAAAGCTACGAAACGAGGCCCGACTAGAAAGTTGGATGCACGGACGCATTACACCTTTGAGGTGATATTGCCTACGGGCGAACCCAAGCTTCCTAAGAATGCTGCTGACACATTCAAGAAGCAATGCAGAGTTCTCGTTAGGGATCACGTCCCGATCAGCGTTCGGGAGTGGAACAAGCGCAAAGGGGCAGCCGATAGTGACTATGTCGCCGAAAGGTACAAAGATAATCTTTGGAATGATCTCATGTCACATTTCAACCTGCCAGAATGTGAGAATGAAGAGGCCGCAAAAAAACTGAGGGCCAAAGTCAAGCAGTGGACTCTAAAGAAGATGGCCGAACTGTTCCGTAGCTGGAAGAAGAAGCTATGGAAAAACTATCTGAAGACAAAGAAAGTGTCAGTATTCGAGGGGTATCTAGCCAAGCAGGCGAATCACTGGAAGACATTTCAAGAGTACAAGGAGTCAGAAGATGCCCAGGCATTATCAGAAAAGAACAAGAAAAATGCCGACAAGAAGAAATATAACCACAAGATGGGGCCAGTGGGCTATGAGACTGCCATCCCAAAGTGGGATAAGAAAGAGCAAGATCTGCTAGCTAAAGGCATCATACCTGAACCACTCCGTGATGAGTGCGAATTGAGAGCAAGAAATTGGTTCCTTGCGCATGGTGGTTCGTACGACGAAGAAACAGGGGACCTCATCTGCAGTGACGGTCTTAGGATACCCAGGGAGAATTGGAAAAAGATAGTGAAATAAATTAAGGAGGGAAAAAGACAGTTCACTGCAGATAGAGAGAAAGATTTGCTCACACTGGTCCTCGGCAATGACGAACATGGAGGACGAACGCGAGGATTCGGTCCTTCTTACCCGTGGTGGCTTGGGTTTTCCAGAGACCAAGGCACTTACAGAAGCCGAGCGAGAGCAAAGAAGCGATAGCAGGATGAGGAGAATGACAAGCTCAACCAATTGCTTGCAGGATTAACGAGCAACAGAAGCAGATTGATGAGCTTAGAGGAGTAGCGCGCCAGGAAGATCCTGCACTCGATATTACCGGCGCCCCATCTAAGAGGAAAAGCAGCGTGGCTGAATCTGAGGCCCCGCCCGACGATGCACGAAGAATGATAGAGGGCGGTCCCGGCTACCCCGTGGATGGAATCAAGGAGTCAACATCATGTGAACTCCATCAGAAATTCAAGAACATATCCATGAAGGTGGCCGTCGGACAAGCTTTACCTTCTGGCCCTGATGCACGCTGGCATGGACGTGAGATTCCAACTGGCTTTGCTAAAGTCGGGGTGGATGAAATCATGGCGGGGTTTCATGATATGGAGCTCGACATAGCTGGACCCGAAGATGAGAGGACACTCGGAGAAGTACTGGGTGGAGTCATCCTATGGGACAAGAACTACATCAAGCTTCCAGGCTCGGCCCCAAGGACAACACCGCCTCCGAGTCATCGCAGGTCACCTACACCTCCATCACCTCCAAGCCCTCCACATGACGACGGCCAGCACAACACGAGTCCATCTCGATCACCGCCGCCGGACTTGGGTCGTCCGTCTCCGCCGCCGCCCGCTCCGGATACTAAGTGGAAGCGTGCCAGCAAGAACGCTCCGCCGATGATTTCTAAGCGACGGAGCTCCCCAAAGCGCAAACTGTCGCCCCTTCCAAAGGTATCTCATGCTAATCTTCCTATCAGATCTTATGATCGTACCACCGAGGAAAACGCCAGGATAGCAAAGGAACATCATGATGCGCAGATGAAAAAGAAGGAACCCGAGCCCCGCCCGGAATACACCGAGAAGCAAATAGCATTTGCAAAATACTTCACGAACCTTCATCACAGTATGACTTACACCATAAGCCTGATGACTATACACGCACATTGCAGAAGGAAGTGAAAAAGAGCAGATCACGTGCAAGTGCAAGTGGGAGCAAATCAAGTTCAACTACAAGCAAAAAAAGATCAGACGTTCCTCAGCTTGGACAACAGGCCAAACAGTCGATCCCACCCCTCAGGGTGTTACCCGAGAATGTCCCCCCTCTGGTGCAGGGGCAAGATTTGGAATTAGCAAAGAAGTGGGCGGATGAATGGGGTATCCCGGTTGAAGACGTTCTGGCTTCCCAAGACGACAGGTTACCCAAGGCTGTGGTAGCCCCTAAGCCACAGTTTGTCATGGGAGCGCCTTTGGTCAGCAAAGATGATCTCCCAACAAATATGCATTACTTGAATACATGGTACTTAAGTGAATCAAAGAACGGGAGAACGATGATCATGGTGAGTGTCCCACGGGAGTACTACGGCGGCCCCGAAGAAATCCATATCGACTTTGATGAACTCTTCCAGATGTACAATGCCGACGCCCTTGACAAATCGCTTATGAGTTGCTATTGTCTGTAAGTTTTTCAATTCGTTGTCTACATATAACTTGTTTAGTTATTTCAATTCATTGTCTACATATAACTTGTACTGTATTATGCAGAATGAAGATTTTGGATTGTAAAAATAGGAACATCCTAAATATTGGGTTTATTGACCCAGATAAAATACATATAGCGACGCTAACTGATAAACCCAAGGAGACGGAGGAAAACCTTCTAAGGTTTCCAAGAGATCAAAAATTTTGTGACCACATACTGTTTCCATACAACTTCAGGTGAGGGTCTTTACTCTGTTGTGTCCATTCACTTATAATTGTAATTGATAAGTTACTGACATATATATATATATATATACATGTGCAACTTCCATTGGATTCTGTTGGACATTCAAATTGATAAGGGAAGAGTTGATGCCTTCGACCCATTATCGAGACCCTTGGAACAGTTCCAAAGCCTGCAGGACATGCTCCAAGGGTAATTTCAATCATTCTTGCGATCTATCGGTCTCTTTCGATGATTTTCTGATATATCAATTAATGAAAAACTTAGCAAATCATTTTCCTTGTCGGGCAGGGTTTGGAAGCGGTTCAAGTGCGTGACTCCCGGTATCGAGCGTGAGAAGCTGGCCTTTAGAGCGGCCCAGGTAAGTAGTAGTATGATATACTTCTATTTTCAATACATTTATGATGCTAGATTATTATTTTGATTATATATATTCTATTCTCGTAAAGTGCGACCAGCAGCCACGGGGGACGCATCTATGCGGATACTATGCTTGCGAGACCATTCACACGTTTACCTTTGAGCACAAGGATCACAGATACGACGTAAGCAATGAACATTCACGCCTCTATTTTTACCCGTCATTCTTTGTTATCATGATTGATATTCATATTCATCTCCTCTTTTATATAGTACACGACCATGAGGGAGAAGTCCCTACCAGAGCAACGCGCGATTGCTGTTGCAGAGGAGCTTGCGACCTTTCTGAGGACGAAAGCTATAGATGACAAAGGACGATTTAGTGTAGCTAGGGGCCATTACTGATGTTGGTCCATGTAATCGAATAGACGGGCTCTAGTCCTGATAATTCAGATCTCCATATAATTGTATATATATGCTCGCTTGTAAGATAAGTTAATCTTATATATATATGCATAATTATTTCTATTTAGAATTATATGAAAACTAATTCCCGAACACCAAACGAGGCATCACGTTAATCTCCCGAACACCTAAACCTTAAAACCCTAAAACCCAAAAATAAACAAAATCTGCAGAAACTCTTTAGTCCCGGTCCATGTTAAGACCTGGGACTAAAGGGCCTGCCCCTGAGGGCGCTCTGAGGCGCCCACGTGGAGTACCTTTGGTTCTGGCTTGGAACAGGGCCGGGACTAAAGGTTAGGCCTTTAGTCCCGCCCCTTTAGTCCCGGTTGGTGAACCGGGACTAAAGCCCCTTACGGGCCGGGCCTATAGGCCCTGTCCCCACTAGTGTGGAAACCGTTGCACATACCTCGATATGTAGGTGCTAATACCGCCAAATCCCAACTCCTCGGTGTGATCTACTCCGCGTCTCAACACTCGCGATTTCGACTGCAATGGGGATGTAGCGTGCACTAACAATGTTGACATGGTTCACTTTGAACATCACCTTCCCGAGAAGCCACATCAGGTACGCCTCCAGGCTACGAGTAACCTGTGTTGCACTCAAAGGGACTTGTTGATACCCTGGAAAATTCTGGATATGTATTCATGTTAGCAGAAAGTATTAGTTAATAGCTTGAAGCATGTGAAATGAAATATATGTGGCTTCGGAACTAACCCTGAAATGTTGTAACCAGTCATACTTAGGTCCGTCTGGCTCTGACGCTAGAGCTGGAGCCTTATCATATATATTCAAGAAACGGGCTGCCAAAGATTTTTGCCACTCTGGCGGGTCCTCCAACGGTCCTATGGCAAGTCCCGCCAACGGTAACCCGAGCAACATTGAGACATCTTCCAGAGTAGGAGCCGTCTCACCCCAGCGGAAGTGGAACGTGTGGGTCTCAGGCCTCCATCAGTCCACTAAGCATGTCAGCAAAGAAGAGTCAATGATGAGGTGCCTCGAAGTCTCAGTAGCCTCAACTAGACATGCGAAAGGTAAAAGCCCGGCCCGTTTGAGTCTGCATATCAACGAACATAAACATTCTGTTAAAGTTTCTCTTTAATACACCTTCTTCAAGTTTATCATACAAATAAAACATTTACCTGGCAACCCAACGTGGATGTATACTGCAGTCCACCTTAGCAGTGCGAGTGACAAGTGGTATGAGCTTCTGCTCACTTAATAGCACAACACGATGCTTACTATCAATCTCCCGATGAAGCAGAAACAGTCCCTCTATTGTTATAATAATGAAATAGTGCCACATACAATACAAATGAGAAGAGAGTGCCACACTTAGTACAAATTAAAAGACAGTGCCACACTTAGTACAAATGAGAAGAGAGTGCCACACTTAGTACAAATTAAAAGACAATGCTTCACTTAGTACAAATAACAAGATAGTGACATAATTAAGACAATCTTAAACTATTCCTCCCCCTCTTGCCCTCCCTCTTCCTACTCCTCTTCCCGGGCTGTCTCCTCCACGCCTAGTGCCCCTTGCAGTGACAAAGTCGGACAATAAGGGTCCCTATGCCCAAATTCAGCACATAGAATGCACTACATGGTGCGCCCACCGGGTTCAGATTCATCCATGTCATTCCGGATGCGCTGACACTGCCGTCTACCTCTACTTGTATTCATATTCTTAGGGTGTCGAATGTATCACCTTTCAACATGGTCAATAGTGGAAAACAGTGATGTCCGCTTTGATGCAACATACAACAATGGAATAAGGGACACATATTATGGTTATATAGAGGAGATGTGGGAACTTGACTATGGTAGTTCTTTTAAGGTCCCTTTGTTTCTATGCAAATGGCTCAATCTCACAGGAGACGGGGTAAAGGCAGACCCGCAGTACGGAATGACAACAATGTGTCTCAACAATCTTGGGTACACAGCACTAGTAGGAAAAGGGTCATTAGTCCCGGTTCCAAAGGGTTTTTAGTCCCGGTTCCATAGGGTTTTTAGTCCCAGTTCTTCAACTGGGACAAAGCCATCGGGACTAAAGGCCCAAACCTTTAGTCTCGGTTGGCTAACGAACCGGGCCCAAATGAGTTCCACGTGGCCGCTGCGGGGTGCCCAGGCAGGAGGACGTTTAGTCTCGGTTGGTAACACCAACCGGGACCCAAAGGCAGCCATGCGTCAGCAGCTCCACGCGCTGCGGTTTTTTTGAAAGGGGGAGCTTAGGGGTTTTGGAGGATTTTATTAGGGGTTTCATACTGTGTTTCCCCTTTTTCATTTTGTGTCCATCATCTTTGGTTCCTTATGCTTGTTGGTGTTTTCGGTCGGTGTCAACTAGACGCTAGCTAGTACGTACATAAAGCATTACACGACATCGTATATTACTCCTCATCATTGTACATACTAGTTAAAAAACTCTTCATCATTCTAGGTAAAATAGCTTAAAAAAGATGAACTCCTCACCATTCTGGTTGTTATTATAGTAGCAAATGACCAAATTATCACAAGGTTGAAACACTAACTACTACTCTCTCCTAGGTAAAAAAGCAAAACAAAGACAAACTCCGACATCTCCACATTGAAGAACACAAATCAACCTATCTCCAACTTGTGGGATGCGCAAAGATTCCTCTCCAAATGGTATCATGGATGCTTGTATTGCATTTCTCCGTCCTCTGATTTTCAGAGTGTCTTCAGTTTGAGATATCCTGTATTTACCACGGTAAATAAGCGGGGTTGGCCGTAAGCTAACCATTTCCAAATCACCGGTGGTAGACATCCATTTAGGCACGGTCTCTGGCAGGAGTACCTGTTAGTAATAATAATATAGTTAGCAAACTAGTTTTGTTTAAGAACAATGTATAAAAAAGATGGATTAGTGACGCAATGGTATAAAAAATCTTACAAAGTTGTATGAAGTGATGTTATGAGGGCTCAACTGGTGCGCTAGTGGCACACATTCAAGATAAATTTTGCTAGTAATATAGTTTTTAGCATGATTGTCAACATCATGAATAAATGAGATGAGATGATTTTTCTCCAACCAAGTAAGGTTGGAGCCAAAATTGTAGTAGGCCCGATCTACTATCTCCCGTGTAGCTCTTGTAGCACGGAAATAAGCTAATATTTGAAAATAAAGAAATTTAATCAGGATGAGTATAAGATACTTTTTAATAATCAATAAAAATTACCTAACAAATATGTTGACAAAACGCACGTGGAGGTGGAACTGGAATCAAGTCCTCCGCATGCACCCAAATTTCTATATTATTATCAAGGGCATCATCATTACCAAGATCGAAAGTAATGTTCATGTCCTCATTTAACCCATATGCCTTGCAAAATTCTCTCCAATTAGAACAACCAAAATATGTGTGATCTTCATCATTTTTTACCTTGACAACAAAAGTGAAATGCTCTGTTCTTAGGTGCGCTATCTTAGACTCCGTACTGTCCTTTTCTTTAAAATGAAACTTGTCCAAGACAGCAAATCTTCATTGGCAGAGAACGCACTAGTCGAATTGTACAAAATAAAACTAAAGGTTAACTAAAGCAAAAAAAGCACAAGTCATACTTGACTAACAAAAAATGCATGCCGTCTATACATACCGTAGTAATTGGGAAGTCATCCGTCAGCTTGACGGTGAAGGGCGTATCATTATCTAGGTGAGGATAATGATCGCATATACCCCTATCATCCCAACACAAATGGCACACACATATCCTATCGTCATCGGAACACCACATTTCCTGTTCATAATTCTATATAAGATTAAAAGTCACTCACATTGGATAAATAAAAACCTATCCTAAAGGCTACAACAACAAAAAAAATCATGCAATGATGGACCTGCCGACACTACGAAGCTTAATTTTTTCTAGCAACAAAGTCAAAAGCGCTTGTCCTACAATAGATCCCAAGAGGCAAAAGATTCTCTTTCAGTTACAACCAATAATCAAGTTAATACATCTCGAATATTATTGAATATAATCTCGAATACATCTCTAGTATAATCTAGTTCGCTCGCGATTCCTCATCAAACTGATCACTCAAAGGGCTGTCCCTGTATTGAGGCACGGGCGGTGGACACCCATAGAGAAGGAACTATCACACGATCATAGCTCGGGTGAGATCTCTGAAGAACCTGCCAAGTATTGGAGAACCTGGCGTCCGACGCAACCAAGTAGAGATGGACGTGCTCGTCCTCCTCCCTGACACGGCAAAGTACCTCCTCCTTGGGGGTCGACTGCCCCCGCACCAAAAGTGGCCCACGTGACTGCCACCAAAGAAGCTACGGATCGACAATGGGTGCATGGTTCCTCACCAAGATGCGTGCCCCAGAAGGTAGTACCTCCCAGTGCCAGCCCGGCGGAGCCCAGTCCCGGACATGGCGCCTCTTAAGCAGGTTGTCGCCACCGAGTCGATGACGAGGATGCGTGATGGTCATTGTCGATATCGAGAATAATTTCTAAAACTATTTAAAGTCCTACTATTTAAAGAATAAATCTGGAATTAATATATGTCGCTCATGATTTGTTTGCAAATTCCAATTTAGGTAGCAGCATGAATATAGAAAGGATGCGATGAGCATAACAACTTTAAATAAAGGACAAACAAAAATGCACAGTAATTGTTGTGGGGGCATACGCGTTCTTATATTTACACTAATCATATGTATCTAATACACATCTTTAGGATTTCATACACTTAGTAAACAAAAAATATGAAACACTATGATATTTTTATGATTTCGACAAATCTTCATGTACACAATATTTTAGCTTCACAAGATAAACGAACAATTGGAATATTAGTGTAAGGTACCGATGTCGAGAACAATTGGAATATTAGTTTTAGGTTCCAATATTGTTTTGAACTTATTTAAACTCCACACTTTTTGTGCATTCAACATGCACCATTCAAGGCCACATCATCAATTTTCAACCATTTGTGACTTCATTTGATATATTTTTTTCATTCATTTAGTGATTATTTTGAGCTAAATGACCCTGAAATTGAAAAGCACTACAAATGAACTCTGAATATGTTAAAAGTTGGCATGGTACCATCATTTCACCCACATAGCATGTCCTAAAAAGTTGAGACGGTTATGACAAAAACTGGATGCACTTCGTGTACAAAATAGACAATATCTTTCGAAGTATGACGGTTTCGGACGAAACCTCATATGTTACAAAGGGGTTTCGTTTTTTTGAACTTATTTCAACTCCGGACTTTTTTTGCATTCAACATGCACCATTGAAAGCCCCATCATTAATTTTCAACCCTTTTTGACTTCATTTGGTATTCTTCGTGCATTTACTCACTTTTTTGAGCTAAATGACCCTGATATTGAACATCACTATAAACGAACTCTGAAAAAGTTGAAAGTTGGCATGGTTTCATCATTTCACCCACATAACATGTGTTAAAAAGTTGAGAGGGTTATGACAAAAACTGGATGCACTTCGTGTACAAAATGGACAATCTTTTTCGAAGTATCACGCTTTTGGACGAAAATTCATCTCTTACAAAGAGATTTCACTTTTTTAACTAATTACAACTCCAGACTTTTTGTGCGTTCAACATGCACCATTCAAAGTCCTATCATCAATTTTCAACCCTTTTGAGTTCATTTCGTATTTTTCGTGCATTTACTTATTTTTTGAGCTAAATGACCCTGATATTGAAAAGCAATATAAATGAACGCTAAAAAGGTTGAAAGGTGGCATGGTTTCATCATTTCACCAACATAGAATGTGTTAAAAATTTGAGAGAGTTACGACAAAAATTGGATGCACTTCGTGTACAAAATGGACAATCTCTTTCGAAGTATCAGGGTTTCACACGAAAACTTATCTCTTACAAAGGGATTTCATTTTTTAACTAATTTCAACTGCATAATTTTTGTGCGTTCAACATGCGCCATTCAAAGCCCCATCATCAATTTTCAACCCTTTTTGACATCATTTGGTATTTTTCATGCATTTACTCATTTTTTTGAGCTAAATGACACTCGTATTGAAAAGCACTATAAATGAACTCTCAAAAGGTTCAAAGTTGGCATGGTTTCATCATTTCACCCACATAGCATGTGTTAAAAAGTTGAGAGGGTTACCGCAAAAACTTGACACACTTCGTGTACAAAATGGACAATCTCTTTCGAAGTATCACGCTTTCGGACGAAAACTCATGTATTACAAAGGGATTTCATTTTTTTAACTAATTTCAACTCCACACTTTTTGTGTGTTCAACATGCACCATTCAAAGCCCATCATCGATTTTCAACCCTTTTTGACTTCATTTGGCATTTTTCGTGCATTTACTCATTTTTTGAGCTAAATGACCCTGATATTGAAAAGCACTATAAATGAACTCTGAAAAGGTTGAAAGTTTGTATGGTTACATCATTTCACCCACATAGCATGTGTTAAAAAGTTGAGAGGGTTACGGCAAAAACTGGATGCACTTCATGTACAAAATGGACAATCTCTTTCAAAGTATGAGGGTTTCGGACGAAAACTCATCTGTTACAAAGGGATTTTATTTTTTTAACTTATTTCAACTCTTGACTTTTTGTGCATTCGGCATGCACCATTCAAAGGCCCACCACCAATTTTCAACCCTTTTTTACTTCATTTGGTATTTTTCGTGCATTTACTCATTTTTTGAGCTAAATGACCCTGATATTGAAAAGCTCTATAAATGAACTCTGAAAAAGGTTGAAATTTTGCATGGTTTCATCATTTCACCCACATAGCATGTGTTAAAAAGTTGAGAGGGTTACGACAAAAACTGGATGCACTTCATGTACAAAATGGATAATTTCTTTCGAAGTATGAGGGTTTCGGACGAAAACTCATTTGTTACAAATGGATTTCATTTTTTTCAACATGCACCATTCAAAGTTTATTATTTTTAGTTCATTATTTTTAGTTAATATTTTAGTTGTGGAGAGAAAGTCTTCACTTTTTCTTCGCATGTGTCCCTTACTTATATATTGCACCGTAACCATGGACAATCTTCATCACATACATCACAATGCTTCAGAAAGCTTGCTCATATCATATTAAATATTCTTACACACAAATCGTACTTAAACAGGGACATAATAATAATATTAGTTCAGCTATTCATTATATAAAGTACTGCATAACATGATGAGACCCCCAAGCACTACTCGTCGTCTGGATCAGAATAATTGTCGTCTGGATCAGAATACCCCCAAGCAGTAGATACCAGTGGTACGAGGTGACGCTACCCATAATTGAAGATTATAATCTTGCGATACAACTCGTATGAAACGTACCCATCTTTTTCTGCATAGTCAATGTTGATAGAGTCAAGTGGGGTCTTACCCTAAAGTTTGTGCCCTCACTTGGGGAATTTTGTCATCATATCAGCGTACTCCTCGTCAATTAGGGTGGCTGCCATGTGAGCCATTGAAGTCTTGTCATGCTCAATCCTGAACCTATCCTGAAGATCAATGTGGAATTTAGCTGGTATCTCAATACCCCAAGTGCGCCTCATCTTGATCTTGTCATTTGTTATATCAATGCTAGCAAAATTTATGCCACTATGAAGGAAGTCCATGAGTTTTGGACAGTGCTTGTCACTACCACAACAACAAAATGGAACAAATGTGTTAAGTATATACTATTGCAACAAGTATATTTTAGAACAAGTATAATAGAATCATAACAAGTATAATTCGGCGCAAGTATAATAAGAATTATAACAAGTATAATAAGAATCATATATAGCAAGTTTCCTATTTCCTATATGCATTTCCTATCCTATGAATCGAAAGAAGCCCCTAATCTATGTCATGTTCTCACAATAGCCAATATGCAACTACAAGGAAATTCTTACGCAATTTTCCTAATCCTCCTATTACCTATGCAATTTTCTATTCCTATGCAATTTTCGTATGAATCAAAGAAAACCCCCATTCCTATGAATCAAAGAAAAAGCCCCAATTTTCCTATGCATTTTTCCTATGAATCGAGGAAACTATGACATGTTCTCGACATTCCCAATCCTCCTATTCCAATGCAATTTACCTATCCTATGAATCAAAGAAAATCCCCAATTAAAACTATGACAAGTTTCGTATTACCTTGCCCACTGAAACACCATGACACGATGTTTGAAACAAAGTTGGACGATGGCAACATCGCGACAATCGGTCGTGTACTCGAGATCAAGGCCCATGAACTTGTGTTTCTCCTCTCGAAGCCATGCCTCGAACATGGAAAGAAAAACCAGGACCTTGGCGCTGTCGTTCGTGTAGACGACATCGAGATTGGTCGTGCCATGTGCGAGCACCTTCCCATAGCGAGTGATTGGATTCATGGTAGAGGATGAGGATGAAGGAGAGGGAGACGAACAGAGGAAACATAGACGAACATGCGAGAGAGAGGCGATGGTCTCTTTTTATCTCGCGGTTACTGTAGCGTTTGATCTCACGAGGAACAACTTCTAAGGCGCGGGAGTCGAACGGTTTTGACCTTTAGTTACGGTTTGAACCACGAGTCGGGACAAACAAGGCTCGCGCCAGGCGAACGGTTGCCACCACCCCTTTAGTCCCGATTCGTGGCTCACACCGGGACTAAAGGTGCCATATGAACCGGGACTGATGCTCCCATTTGTCCCAGTTCATAATAGAACCAGGATTAAAGCCCTTTTCTCGCCTAGACCATAGCCCTGTTTTCTACTAGTGCAGATGCAACATTCGTACTAGCTAATGACGTGGCTCAGGTTTTCCATGTGAAGGGCATGTTGATACGTCTCCAACGTATCTATAATTTTTTATGGTTCCGTGCTATTATCTTGTCAAACTTTGGATGTTTTGTATGCCTTTTATATATTTTTTGGGACTAAATTATTAACTCAGTGCCAAGTGCCAGTTCCTCTTTTTTCCGTGTTTTTGACCCTTTGCAGAGAAGGATTTTAAACGGTGTCCAAACGGAATAAAACTTCCGAAAAGATTTTTTCCGGAACAGAAGATACGCAGGGGACGTGAGAACCAAGGCAGGGGCCACCAGGGGACCCCACAAGCCCCCTAGGTGCGGCCAGGGGGCCCGCGCCTAGCAGGCTTGTGGGCCCCCCTGTGGCTCATTTTCCCTACCTCTTCCGCCTATAAACTCCTGAAAAATCCAAAACTGCGCGAGTGATCCACGAAAATACTTTTCCGCCACCGCAAGCTTCTGTATCCGCAAGATCCCATCTGGGGCACGTTCTGGTGCCCTATCGGAGGGGGGATTCAGATACGGAGGGCTTTGTCATCAACACCATGACCTCTTCGATGATGCGTGAGTAGTTCACCATAGACCTTCGGGACCATAGCTAGTAGCTAGATGGCTTCTTCTCTCTCTTGGATCTTCAATACAAAGTTCTCCATGATCTTCATGGTGATCTATCCGATGTAATCTTCTTTTGCGGTGTGTTTGTCAAGATCCGATGAATTGTGGATTTATGATCAGATTATCTATGAATCTTATTTGAGTTTCTTCTGATCTCTTATATGCATGATTTCATATCCTTGTAATTCTCTTGGAGTTGTGGGTTTGTTTGGCCAACTTGATCTATGATTCTTGCAATGGGAGAAGTGCTTGGTTTTGGGTTCATACCGTGCGGTGACCTCACACAGTGATAGAAGGGGTAGCGAGGCACGCATCGTGTTGTTGCCATCAAGGGTAAAAAGATGGGGTTTACATCATTGGTTTGAGTTTATCCCTCTACATCATGTCATCTTGCTAAAGGCGTTACTCTGTTCGTCATGAACTCAATACACTAGATGCATGCTGGATAGAGGTCGATGTGTGGAGTAATAGTAGTAGATGCAGAAAGTATCGGTCTACTTGTCTCGGACGTGATGCCTATATGTATGTCATTCCCTTAGATATCGTCATGATTTTGCGCGGTTCTATCAATTTCTCGACAGTAATTTGTTCACCCACCGTAATATTTGCTATTTTGAGAGAAGCCTCAAGTGAACACTATGGCCCCCGGGTCTACTTCACACCATATTTTCAGTCTTACACTTCTACTTTGTTGCACTTTCCGCCTTCAGATCTCACTTTGCAATCAATCTTGAAGGGATTGACAACCCCTTTATAGTGTTGGGTGCAAGCTCGTTTGTGTTTGCGCGGGTACTCTGGACACCTGGCTTGATTCTCCTACTGGATTGATACCTTGGTTCTCAAACTGAGGGAAATACTTACTGCTCCTATGTTGCATCACCCTTTCCTCTTCAAGGGAAAAACCAATGCAAGCTCAAGAGGCAGTAGAAGGATTTCTGGCGCCGTTGCCGGGGAGGATCAAGTCAAGAACTCATCCAAGTAAGTGTCGCAAACTCATCTCTCGCATTTACTTTTATGCCTCTCGTTTTCCTCTCCTCCACTTCTGAAAAACAAAAATTTACAAAAATATTTGCCTTTATCGTTTGCCTTTTTCGTTCGCCTTTTCTCTCGCTTGCTTTTTGTTTGCTTGTGTGCTTATTTGCTTGCTGAAGTCACCATGACTAAAAACACCAAACTCTATGACTTCTCGAATACTAATAATAATGATTTTATTAGTACTCTGATTGCTCCCGCCACTAGTGCGGAATCATATGAAATCAATGCTGCTTTGCTGAATCTTGTTATGAAAGAGCAATTCTCCGGCCTTCCTAGTGAAGATGTCGCATCCCATCTTAATACCTTCATTGAGCTTTGCGATATGCAAAAGAAGAAAGATGTGGATAATGATGTGATTAAATTGAAGCTTTTTCCATTCTCGTTGCGAGATCGAGAAAAAACTTGGTTTTCGTCTTTGCCCAAAAATAGTATTGATTCTTGGAACAAGTGCAAAGATGCTTATATATCCAAGTATTTTCCGCCAGCTAAGATTATCTCTCTCCGTAATGATATCATGAATTTTAAGCAACTTGATCATGAACATGTTGCACAATCTTGGGAGAGAATGAAATTGATGAATAGAAATTGCCCCGCTCATGGCTTGAGTCTTTGGATGATTATACAAATCTTATACGCTGGTTTGAATTTCGCTTCTAGAAATATCTTGGACTCCACCTTAGTTGGAACGTTCATGGAAATCACATTAGGGGAAGCCACGAAACTCCTAGACAATATCATGACGAACTACTCTGAGTGGCACACTAAAAGGCTACCTACCAGTAAGAAGGTACACGCTATAGAAGAAATTAACTCGTTGAGTGCTAAGATGGACGAGTTACTGAAATTGGTTGTTATTAAAGGTGCTCCTTTAGATCCTAATGATATGCCCTTGTCTTCCTTGATTGAGAGTAGTAATGCGAGCTTGGACGTTAATTTTGTTTGTAGGAATAATTTTGGCAACAACAATGCTTTTAGAGGAAACTATGTTCCTAGGCCTTTTCCTAGTAACCCCTCTAATAACTTTGGCAACTCCTACAACAATACTCATGGAAATTGCAATAAATTACCCTCTGATCCAGAGAGTAATATTAAAGAGTTTATCAACTCGCAAATTATTTTCAATGCGTCCATAGAGGAAAAACTACTCAAAATTGACGATTTGGCTAGGAGCATCGATAGAATGTCTAGTGATATTGATGCTTTGAAAGTTAGATGTTCTCCTCCCAAGATCAATATGGATGAAACTTTGAAATCTATGCGTGTTTCCATGAGTGAGAGCAAAGAAAGAACCACCCAAATTCGTGCTAAACATGAATGGCTTAAAAAGGCGTGTTCTCGTGATAAGAATCACGAAGATCTTAAGTGCTTGGTGTGACTCCCATTGAATCTTTGTTCTCTAGTGTCAAACCTAATGATGATGGGGCTGGATATGAATCCACTTTGGTTGAAAAATGCCCCAATGATTCGGAGTCCGTCTATCTTGATGCTAAAAGCATTGAAAGTGGAGTAGAAGATATCAAAACTTTGAGTAGTAATGAAACTACTACTTTGGATTTCAATGAATTCAATTATGATAGTTGCTTCTTGATTGAATGAATTTCCTTGATGCAATCCATGCTAAACTGTCCACACGCTTATAGCCAAAACAAGGCCTTTACCGATCATATCGTCGAAGCTATGATAAAATCTCTTGAAGAGAAACTTGAGTTGGAAGTTTCTATTCCTAGAAAGCTTCATGATGAGTGGGAACCTACTATCAAAATCAAAATAAAAAACTATGAATGCAATGCTTTGTGTGATTTGGGTGCTAGTGTTTCCGCGATTCCAAAGTCTTGATGTGATGTTCTAGGGTTTAATGAGATTGAGGAGTGTTCTCTTAATTTGCATCTTATGGATTCTACTGTCAAGAAACCCATGGGAAGGATCAATGATGTTCTTATTATTGCAAATAGGAACTATGTACCCGTGTATTTCATTGTGCTTGATATTGATTGCAATCCTACATGCCCTATCATTCTTGGTAGACCTTTCCTAAGGACTATTGGTGCTATCATCGATATGAATGAAGGGAATATTAGGTTTCTATTTCCTTTAAAGAAGGGCATGGAGCATTTTCCTAGAAACAAAATAAGATTGCCTTATGAATCCATGATGAGGGCTACTTATGGTTTGAGCACCAAATACGACGATACGTGATTCTATCGCCTTATGCCTAGCTAAGGGCGTTAAACAATAGCGCTTGTTGGGAGGCAACCCAATGATTTTATATTTTTCTTTCTGTTTTGTTGCGTCCAAACCATCATAATTCTGTTATGATTGTGTTTTTTGTGTTTGAGCCAAGCAAAACCTTTATGATTGGCTTGGTGATGGTTGTTTGATCCTGCTGGAAAAAGACAGAAACGTTTCGCTCACGAAATTATTTTTCATTTTTATTCCGAAAGAGCTTTTGAGTTGATATTTTTTTCTGATGGTTGATATGCCTTTTGCCCAGGCTGTTGTAATTTATCGGAAATTTTGAGGTACCAGAAGTATACGAAGTATACATATTGCTACATACTGGTATGTTTTTGTTGTGTTGGTTGCTTGTTTTGATGAAACTATGGATAGTATCGGGGGGTACTAGCCATGGGAAAGTGAGAATACAGTAATCTAACACCAATATAAATAGAAATCAAGATTGCTACAGTATTCTAAAGAGGTGGTAGGTTGTTTTCTTGTGCTAATGATATCACGAGTTTTTGTTTAAGTTTTGTGTTGTGAAGTTTTCAAGTTTTGGGTGATGTTTTCATGGACAAAGGGATAAAGAGTGGAAAGAGCTCAAGCTTGGGGATGCCCAAGGCATCTCCAGCCAAATTCAAGGACACCAAAAAGCCTAAGCTTGGGGATGCCCCGGGAACGCATCCCCTCTTTCGTCTTCAATCCATCAGTAACATTACTTGGAGCAATATTTTTATTCACCACATGATATGTGTTTTGCTTGGAGCGTCTTGTATCGTAGGATTCTTTTCTTTTTGTTGTGTCACAATCATCCTTGCTACACACCTTTTTAGAGAGACACACACTCATCGTGAATTTGCTAGAATACTCATTGTGCTTCACTTATATCTTTTGAGCTAGACAATTTTTCTCTATGTGCTTCACTTAGATCTTTTAGAGGACGGCGGTGCATAACTTGGTAGTTGGCTTGTGCTATGAAAGTAGTCCCAAAGGTGATAGGTACCCAAAGAGGATACAATAAAACCTCCATCTTCATGTGCATTGAGTTGAAAGAGACGTTTGATTCCTCTCAATTAGTTTTGAGACGTGGATTTGGTAATATTAAGAGTTATGTTAGTAGGGTGTTGTGAATCAAGAAATACTTGTGTTTAAGTTAGTGATTCCCGTAACATGCATGTATGGTGAACCACTATGTTAGGAAGTCGGAGCATAATTGATCTATTGATTGTCATCCTTTGTGTCGCGGTCGGGATCGCGCGATGGTTTACACATACCAACCCTTCCCCTAGGAGTATGCGTTTAGCACTTTGTTTTGATTACTAATAAAAACATTCACAATAAGTATGTGAGTTCTTCATGACTAATGTGAGTCCATGGTATATATGCACTTTCACCTTTCACCATTGCTAGCCTCTCTAGTACCGCACAATTTTCGCCGGTGCACAAACCCACCATATGCCTTCCTCAAAACAGCCACCATACCTACCTACTATGGCATTTTCATAGCCATTCCGAGATATATTGCCATGCAACACCCACCGTTCCGTCTCATGACTTGTGTCGTGACTCTCATATTTCCATCGCATGCTTGTAAGATATCTAGCGAGATGTTTCAACGTCATACGCCAAGCTAGATCATTGCACATCCCAGTACTCTGCCGGAGGCATTTCCTATAGAGTCATCATCGTTCTAAGCTTTGAGTTGTGAGTAAATAAAAGTGTGATGATCATGATTAGAGCATTGTCCCATGTGAGGAAATAAAAAAAGAGGACAAAGTTGCCCCCACAAAAAAAATATATGAAAAGAGGCCAAATATCCCAAAAAAGAGAGAGAAAAAGAGAGAAGGGACAATGCTACTATCTCTTTCCACACTTGTGCTTCATGATAGCACCATGTTCTTCATGATTGAGAGCCTCTCGTTTTGTCACCACCATATACTAGTGGGAATCTTTACTATATAACTTGGCTTGTATATTCCAATGATGGGCTTCCTCAAAATTGCCCTAGGTCTTCGTGAGCAAGCAAGCTGGATGCACACCCACTAGTTCTCCTTTTGAGCTTTCACATACTTATAGCTCTAGTGCATCCTTTGTATGGCAATCCCTACTCATTCACATTGATATCTATTAATGGGCATCTCCATAGCCCTTTAATACGCCGAGTCGATGTGACCATCTCCTCCTTTTTGTCTCATAACCTCCACCACACTCTATTCCACCTATAGAGCTATATCCATAGCTCACGCTCATGTATTGCGTGAGAGTTGAAAAAGGTTTGAGAAAGTAAGAGTGCGAAAACAATTACTTGGCCAATACCGGGGTTGTGCATGATTTAAATTAGTTCTGTCGGGATGATGGAGCATAGCCAGACTATATGATTTTGTAGGGATAACTTTATTTGGCCTTGTTATTTCGAAAGTTCATGATTACCTTGCTAGTTTGCTTGAAGTATTATTGTTTTCATGTCGATAGCAAACTATTGTTTTGAATCTTACGGATCTGAACATTCATGTCAGATGAAAGAAGTTACAAAGGACAACTATGCTAGGTAGCATTCCACATCAAAAATTCAGTCTTTATCACTTCCCTACTCGAGGATGAGCAGGAGTTAAGCTTAGGGATGCTTGATACTTCTCCAACGTATCTATAATTTTTGATGGTTCCATGCTATTATCTTGTCAAACTTTGGATGTTTTGTATGCCTTTTATATCTTTTTGGGACTAACTTATTAACTCACTGCCAAGTGCGAGTTCCTGTTTTTTCCGTGTTTTGACCCTTTTCACAGGAGGATTTTAAACGATGTCCAAACGGAATAAAACTTCCGAAAATATTTTTTCCGGAACATAAGATACGCACGGGACGTGAGAACCAAGGGAGGGGCCACCAGGGGACCCCACAAGCCCCCTTGGCGCGGCCAGGGGGGCCGTGCCTAGCAAGCTTGTGGGCCCCCTGTGGTTCGTCTGCCCTACCTCTTCCGCCTATAAATTCCTGAAAAATCCAAAACTGCGCCAGAGATCCACGAAAATACTTTTCCGCCGCCGCAAGCTTCTGTCTCCGCAAGATCCCATCTGGGGCATGTTCTGGTGCACTGACGGAGGGGGGATTCGGATACAGAGGGCTTCTTCATCAACACCATGACCTCCCCGATGATGCGTGAGTAGTTCACCATAGACCGTCGGGTCCGTAGCTAGTAGCTAGACGGCTTCTTCTCTCTCTTGGATCTTCAATACAAAGTTCTCCATGATCTTCATGCAGATCTATCCGATGTAATCTACTTTTGCGTTGTGTTTGTCGAGATCTGATGAATTGTGGATTTATGATCAGATTATCTATGAATCTTATTTGAGTTTTTTTATCTCTTATATGCATGATTTCATATCCTTGTAATTCTCTTCGAGTTGTGGGTTTTGTTTGACCAACTTGATCTATGATTCTTGCAATGGGAGAAGTGCTTGGTTTTGGGTTCATACCGTGCGGTGACCTCACCCAGTGACAGAACGGGTAGCGAGGCACGCATCGTGTTGTTGCCATCAAGGATAAAAAGATGGGGTTTACATCATTGGTTTGAGTTTATCCCTCTACATCATGTCATCTTGCTTAAGGTGTTACTCTGTTCATCATGAACTCAATACAGTAGATGCATGCTGGATAGCGGTCGATGTGTGGAGTAATAGTAGTAGATGCAGAAAGTATCGGTCTACTTGTCTCGGACGTGATGCCTATATGTATAATCATTTCCTTGGATATCGTCATGATTTTGCGCGGTTCTATAAATTGCTCGACAGTAATTTGTTCACCCATGATAATATTTTCTATTTTGAGAGAAGCCTCTAGTGAACACTATGGCCCCCGGGTCTACTTCACACCAAATTTTCAGCCTTACACTTTTACTTCGTTGCACTTTCCGCCTTCATATCTCACTTTGAATCAATCTTGAAGGGATTGACAACCCCTTTATAGCGTTGGGTGCAAGCTCGTTTGTGTTTGCGCAGGTACTCTGGACACCTGGCTTGATTCTCCTACTGGATTGATACCTTGGTTCTCAAACTGAGGGATATACTTACTGCTCCTGTGCTGCATCACCCTTTCCTCTTCAAGGGGAAAACCAACGCAACCTCAAGAGGCACCACATGTCTACCAAACCAAGAAAAAGAAAAGGTAAGGAAACGAATACATCATACGATGATCCAAAGCGCCACATAGTTCTTCCACGGAAAAGAAATAGTGGGCGTGTGGAGGACAACACAGACATGTCAGAAGATTATAATAAATTTGATGAAATTCCTCCCTTCAAAGCGAACACTAACCCAAGCATCATGTTAAATGATGAAGATTCTTCGTGGTTACGGCACAATCATAACAAAGGGACATCCGCGAACAAAAAGTAGTATACCCCAAGATCCCACTATGGGATGTGACTAGCTTCACCGTCATCACTTTCTCTCTAGTGATTTTCTGAACTTATAGATGGAAAGTCTCACTTTGGAAAAATCAGAGGGAATCTTTGTAAGAGTTAGGGTATACATGTGTTTTGGGTGTTCCTAGGGGTTACCCTAACACAAGCAAGCAGAAAGTTTCACTATGCTACCTCTTTGTGACGTCGGAATCTTTGTAAGAGCTACGGCATTTTTCCCTTTGAAACATTTAATTAATAAGTTTAAAATTAATTATGCAACTTCCTTTCAAAATTATACTATATTGTTATGCATTTGGTTTATTTTTCAAATTGTTATGCATTTTACAATGGCTCAAGGGCCACTTGGGAGCGAGACAAAGCTGCTCTTGCTTTCTAGGGAAGATAAGGGAGGGTTTCACCCACCAATAATTAAGTTATACCAAGCAAAGTTTACTAGAGATGCAAGGTAACTAGGATGACATCTCGTAAAATTTTGAGATCAAGGGGAATAGTAAAAGGGGTTAAAACAGGGTCCAAAATATTCTTACATGTGACTTGCTAGAATTTTCTTGGAATTATTTGAGAATATTCTTATGTGTGACTTACTAGAATTTTCTTGGAACTATTTGAGAATATTTCTTATAGAAATATTTCAAATACTTGAAATGAACATAAATGGTTTTGGAAGGATTTGTCCAATATTTTGAAACGTAATGTTAAAACACCTATTTAAAATGTCCTACAAATTCCCAAATTGTACGTAGTGATAAAACAAACTAATATTAAACACCAGGAAAAGGAATCATTCCAAAATCTATTTTTAAACTAAAGTTACTCACAAACTAGTGATTCACACAAATTTCAAAGAATTCAAATTTAAATTATTCAAATTTGAAACGTAGTGGAACTAACGAAAAGCTTATAATTTTTGTGACCTAAAGCAAATAAGATTCACTCAAAAAGCCCAAATATTCTAAAAGTTATCCAAAATCTAAAAACAAAAAATGTTCTATTTAGAAAAAGAAATAAAAAGAAAGAAAAGAAAGAAAAAAGAACACTTTAGTTCTGGTTGGTATCACCAACTGGACTAAAGTTCCACCTTCCCACTTGGAATTTGGGCCACCAAAAAGGTGGACCTTTAGTCCCGGCTGGTCATACCAACCGGGACTAAAGGTCACCGTCTATATATGCGCATGTTCTCCCGATGTGCCCATTACAACCCGGGAGAACGAGCACTTCGACGCCAACAAGCTGCCCGAATCCTACCCGACGTGCTCACCACACGCCGCTCCTTGGAGTCGGTCTCCTCCGAGCCTCACCCCGCCCCCCTTTCGTCGGCAGCGCCGGTAAGGACCCTCCCTCTCCCCCTCCCATTGTCCATGTCGGTCCCCGCCCACCATACTTCTTGTGCCCTCGAGCCTAGCCCGGCCGCCGCGGAGGTCGAGGCCGGCGTCTTCTTCGGCCACCCCTCGACCAGCCGCCCCTCGAACATGAATGCAATTTTGTAGTTTTGTAATTTCTGTTACAAACACGAATAAAATTTGGTAATTTCTGTTACAAACATGAATGAAATTTTGTAACTTCTATTTTCCCGCATTTATAACTTTTATTACAGACACGAAAGAAATTTTGTAATGTGCAATGTATCAATAAAAATGACTATATTACTTCTATTACGTGAGGAGTCCCCGAGGATCGACGGACAAGACTCCCCGACCATCGTCAGTGAGGAGTCCCAGATGATCGCCGATGAGGAGTCCCCGATGATTGACGGGGAGGAGTCCCCAAGGATCACCTGTGAGGATTCCCCAACGCGACGATCGTCAGTGAGGAGTGATACCTCTCCATCGTATCTATTCTTCCTAACACTTTTGCTCTTATTTTGGATTCTAATTTGCACGATTTGAATGAAACGAATCTAGACTCATGCTGTTTTCAGCAAAACTACCATGGTGTTGTTTTTGTCCAGAAATAAAAGTTCTGGGAATGGATCGAAACTTTTTGGAGATTTTCAGGGAATAAATAAAAAATACTGGAACAAAGACCCACCAGAGGGGAGGCCCTAGGCGCCCACTAGGCACCAGCGAGCGCCAGCCCCCTTGGCACGACCTCGTGTCTAGTGGGGCCCACGGGGCTCCGCTGACCCTAATTCCAACGCTATAAAATCCTATTTTCGGATAAAAACCAAGAGAAAGATTCATCGCGTTTCATGATACGGAGCCGCCGCCACCTCCTGTTCTTCATCGGGACACCTAATGTGGAGTCTGTTTGGGGCTCCGGGGAGGGGAATCTTCGGTCTTCGTCATGACCAAGCCTCCTACATCGCCAATTCCATGATGCTCTCCACCAAGAGTGAGCAATCCCTTTGTAGGTTTGTTGGTCGGTGAAGAGCTAGATGAGATTGATCATGTAATTGAGTTAGTTTTGTTAGGGCTTGATCCCTAGTATCGACTATGTTCGGAGATTGGTGTTGCTATGACTTTGCCATCCTTAATGCTTGTCACCAGGGCCCGATTGCCATGATTTCATATCTGAGCCGTTTATGTTTTCACCATTATATCTATGTTCTTGATCCGATCTTGCAAGTTATATTCACCTACTACGTGTTATGATCCGCATACCCCAAAGCGACAATAATTGGGATTATTTCCGTTGATTACCGTAGTATGAGTAGTTCATGTATTCACTATGTGTTAATGCTTTGTTCCGGTTCTCTATTAAAAGGAGACCTTAATAATCTTAGTTTCCTTATGGACCCTGCTGCCATGGGAGGATAGGACAAAAGATGTCATGCAAGTTCTTTTCTATAAGCACGTATGACTATTTACGAAATACATGCCTACATTATATTAATGAGCGGGAGCTAGTTCTGTGTCGCCCTATGTTATGATTGATATATGATGAATGTTATCCAGCAATACCATCGATCCAGTGCCTACGAATTTTCCACATATTGTGCTTGCTAAGTGACTACTGTTGCTACTTCTATTACAACTACTACAAAACTGTTATCACTATTACCGTTACCGTTGTTACTGTTACCGTTGTTGCTGCTACGGTTATCAATGCTATCAAAACAATCATATTACTGTTCTACTGATCACTGTGCTGCAGATACTAAATCTCCAAGTGTGGCTGAATTGACAACTTAGCTGCTAATACGTGCAAATATTCTTTGGCTCCCCTTGAGTCGAATCTATAAATTTGGTTTGAATACTCTATCCTCTAAAACTATTGCCATCCCATATACTTGTGGGTTATCAAGAATGTATTCTGGCGCCGTTGCCGGGAACATAGCTATATTTGCTAAGTCACTTGGGATATCTATTTATTGATCACTATGAAGAATCTGAAAGACCCAAGAACCAAGATTGTTCCATCTAAGATGAGGGGAGGTAAGGAACTTCCATCTAGCTCTGCACTTGATTCACCCTCTGTTTTGAATAGACTTGCAACACCGCCACCATATGCTATTAATCCTGATATGTCGCAAGTTATAGATGATGCTACCTCTACTATGAATGATGCTACCTCTACTATGACTGATGCTACCTCTACTATGAATGATGCTTATGATGATGCTAGTACCTTGCTTGATGATATTGTGCCACTAGGTGAATTTCTTGATGAACAAGTTGCTAGAGCTAAAGAAATTTAGCATACTAAAACTGATGATACTGTTGAAACTCTTGAAGTGTTTGCAACTGAAAATGTTGAAATACCTTTTAGACATGACTATCCTTGAACTGAAATGCCTGAAATAACTGAAGGTTATGTTATAGATGAAGAAATAGCTAGAGACTTTCTTGCTCGTAAGGATAGAGAAGATTGTAAGAAACCGCCATGCAAGTTGAAAGAAAAATCCTTGAATGCTAGAATGAAATATGATCCTAAGTTTGCTAATTCACCTATCTTTGTAACCAACAAGGATTATGAATTATCTATCGACCCAGAGATAATTACTTTGGTTGAATCTGATCGTTTTCATGGCTATGAAAATGAAACTGTTGTGGCACATCACTACTAGGGAAAACCTTATACACAGAACCTTAGCAGTAGCACTGGATAAACGGCAGTGCTACTGCTACATATCAGTAGCGCGCTTCCAGTAAAGGCCCTACTAATAACTACTTAGCAGTATCGTGGCTTTAAGAAACACGCTACTTCTAATATTGCCCCACCATTGCTGCCAGGCTAGATTTAGTAGTAGCGCGCCCCAGATAACAACGCTACTGCTAACAGAATAGTAGCAACGTGTGTTTCCTACCCGTGCTACTGCTAAGTGGGGCGTGCACTTATATCGTCTTCGCCACCGCACGCCCCTCTCTCTCACTCTCTCCCCTCTCCACACTCGGTGTTGCCGCCCCAGCCCTCACTCCCTCCCTCTCCCCCTCCTCACTCTCTCCCTCTCCACTCTGTGTCTTCGCCCCGCCCCTCACTCCTCACCTCTCCCCCTCCTCACTCTCTCCCTCTCCACTCTATGCTGCCGCCGCTGCAGGTCCTCCACGGTGACCTTGCCCCCGGCCCGACCTCGACCCCAACGACCTCGACCCCGGCCCCGACCCCGGTGACTTTGACCCCTGACCCGAGCCCGACACTGACCCCGGCCTCTGGTGAGACATCCCATTTCTTGAAGACATGATGGTCCCAGTATTGTCGAGGAAAAAATAGTCCCAAGAAAACTGATGTTTTTTCAGCATATGTTTTTTTGGCAGAAAACACATATATTGCTCTGCAAATGTTTTCATTTCCTTCTCAAAAAGTTTCCAACATTCACTCTTTCACCGAGTAGGAGCCAAAAGAACACTTTATGATTGAGTTGATAGGTTCTTTTACATAGCCATTTGCAATGAGGTGTACTACTTGATGATATCCTAAGATCATACTAAAAATAATCATGGAATAAAAAATAGTAGGAATGCCAAACATCAGTACTCCAATTAGGTTGTCGTTATGTTGGATATTTACCATTTTTCGCTCTCTAGAAAACACAAGCTTGCATCTCAAACTCTTGATGCATTGATAGAATGAATAATAATAACAAGCTTAAGACTAGGACAAAAGAAATGACCATTCAAGACAAGACTATGACCAACGGTTGTCAGATACATGTTACAACCAAGAGATCCTTACTATGCGCTCGTCATAGAAGCCAACCATAGAACAATTTCTAGCACATTTCTGTAAATTTTTACTTCTATTTTATCACACGCCTCTATGCTCATTGGTCCGCACACATCAGTATGTATGATCTTCAACGAGTCACTTGCACGCTCCATTGTTCCGGAGAACGGAGTCTTAGTCATCTTGCCCATGAGGCATGGTTCACATGTGTCAAGTGATTCAAAATCAAGTGACTCCGAAAGTCCATCAGCATGGAGTTTCTTCATGCGTTTTATACCAATATGACCTAAGCGACAGTACGACAAGAAAGTGGTGCTATCATTATCAACTCTACATCTTTTGGCATCAATGTTATGTATATGTGTATCATGACTATCGATATTCAATATGAACAAACCCCTCACATTGGGTACATGATCATAAAAGATATTACTCATATAAATAGAACAACCATTATTCTCTGACTTAAATGAGTAACCATCTCGCAATAAAAAAGATCCAGATATAATGTTCATGCTTAACGCACGCACTAAATAAAAATTATTCATCACTAATCCCAATGGTAACTGAAGTGAGAGCGTGCCGACGGCGAGCACATAAAACTTGGAACCATTTTCCATGCGTATCGTCACTTCATCCTTTGCCAGCCTTCGTTTATTCCGTAGTTCTTGTTTTGATTTGCAAATGTGAGCAACCGAACCGATATCAAATAACCGCGCACTACTGCCAGAGTTGGTGAGGTACAAATCAATAACATGTATATCAAATATACCTTGTTTGGTGTTGGTCGCCTTCTTATCGGCCAGATACTTGGGGCAGTTCCACTTCCAGTGACCAGTCCCCTTGCAATGAAAGCACTCAGTTTCCGTCTTGGGTCGAGCCTTGGGTTTCTTCGTCGGAGGAGCAACTGCTTTGACACTCATTTTGGAGTTACCCTTCTTTCCCTTGCCGTTTTTTCTTGAAACTAGTTTTTTTATTGACCATCAACATTTGATGTTCTTTCTAGATTTCTGACCCAATAACTTTAAGCATCGCAAATAGCTCAGCGATTGACTTATTCATCCCTTGCATATTGTAGTTCAACACAAAGCCTTTATAGCTAGGTGGAAATGATTGAAGAACTCTGTCAGTGATTGCCTCTACCGAGAGAACAATTCCCAACTCAGCCAGACGGTTAGAGTACCCAGACATTCTGAGTATGTGTTCACTAACAGACCCGTTCTCCTCCATTTTGCAAGCATTGAACTTATCGTAGGTTTCATATCACTCGATCCGGGCATTCTTCTCAAAGATAAACTTCAACTCCTAGAACATCCCATATGCTCCATGGCGTTCAAAACGTCTTTGAAGTCTCAGTTCCTAGCCATACAAACTTGCACATTGAACTACAGAGTAGTCATCCAGACGAGCTTGTGAGATGTTCATATCATCTTGGGTCTCCGGTTGGGGTGGCATGTCACCTAGAGGTGCATCAAGGACATAATTCTTGTGGGAAACATTGAGAACAAGTCTCACATTATGGGCCTAGTCCACAAAGTTACTCCCATCATCTTTCAACTTGGCTTTCTCTACGAATGCATTAAAATTCAGGGGTGCTACTGTGGGAGCCATTGATCTACAACATTAATTTGCAAAGATTACTTAGACTATTGTTAAACATAATGAGTTTAGTTAATCATATTAAAAACTCCCACTAAAATTGACATCCCTCTACCATTCGAGTGACACATGATCCAAATTCACTAACTAAAGTCCGATCATCACGTGAGTTGAGATAGCTTCAATGGTGAACATCTCTATGTTAATCATATCTACTATATGACTCATGTTCGACCTTTCGGGCTCTTGTATTCCAAGGCCATGTCTGTACATGCTAGGCTCATCAAGTATAACCCTAGTGTTTCACGTGTGCAAAACTGTCTTGCACCCGTTGTATGTGAACGTAGAGTCTATCACACCCGATCATCACGTGGTGTCCCGAAACGACGAACTGTCACAATGGTGCGCACTCGGAGAGAACACAATTTTATCTTGAAATTTTAGTGAGGGATCACCTTATAATGCTACCGTCGTCCTAAGAAAAATAAGGTGCATAAAAGGATTAACATCACATGCAAATCATAAGGGACATGATATGGCCATGAACTTGAACTTCTTGATCTCCATCACCAAAGCACCGGCATGATCTGCATCGTCACCGGTGCCACACCATGATCTCCATCATTGTGCTGCCATGGAGGTTGTCATGCCAACTATGTTGTTACTACTAAAGCTACTGAACTAGCGATAAAGCAAAGCATCACCAGGCGCAAAATAATTAAAGACAACCCTATGGCTCCTCCCGGTTTCCGTAGCATCGACGTGCAAGTGGATATTTAACTATTACAACATGATTATCTCATACATCAAATATATCATATCATGTCTTTGGCCATATCATATCACAACCTACACTGCAAAAACAAGTTAGACGTCCTCTAATTTGGTGTTGCTTGTTTTACGTGGCTGCTATGGGTATCTAGTATGATCGCATATTACTTATGCAAAACCACATCGGTGATATACAAGTTGCTATTTAACCGTCTCCAAGGACCGCCTTTGTCAAATCAGATTCAACTAAAATTGGAGAAACAGACACCCGCCAGTCATCTTTATGCAACAAGTTGCATGTTAGTCGATTAAACCGGTCTCTCGTAGGCGTACGAGTAATGTTGGTCCGGGCCGCTTCATCCAACAATACCGCCGAATCAAGAAAATACTAAGGAGCGAAGCAATCTGAATATCAAAGCCCACAAACTCCTTTGTGTTCTACTCGAGATATCATCTACGCATAGACCTAGCTCATGATGCCACTATTGGGGAACTTTGCATGGGAAACAAAAAATTTCCTACACACACATAAGATCTATCAATGGCGATGACCATCTACGAGAGCACAGATTGGATCCACATGCCCTTGTAGATCGCTAAGCGGGAAGCGTTAAGAAACGTGGTTGATGTAGTCGAATATCTTTGTGGTCCAATCACGACCCGTCCCGCTATAGCGTCGAAAGGATGGCGCACCTCCGCATTCGGCACACGTACTGCTTGATGGTGATCTCCACCTTCTTGATCCAACAAGAGGGGCGGAGAGGTAGATGAGTTCTCCGGAAGCACGACGACGTGGTGGTGATGGTGGTGAACTAATCGAATAGGGCTTCGGCAAGCTATGTTGGACTAATCTAGACGAGGGAGACGATCTATGAAGGAGAGGGCAGCACGTGGCTATTTTCTGGTGAAGTTTTCCCTCAAAACCTTCACTATATATAAGAGGAATAGGAGGGAGGGCTGGCTTGCCTCCTCCTCCAAGGAGGAGAGGTTTGGCCGAAGCAAGGGAGGAGAGTCCTCCTCCAATTTGTTTGGTGGAGGACTCCCTTCCTAGTAGGTTTTGTCCTTCTTTTTTTCCTTTTTTCTTTATTTTTTATCTTGGCCGAAATAGGCCTTATTTGGTTGGCCCCTCCCGGTAAAACCCCGGAACCAATTTGTCACTCCTGGTACTTTATCGGTAATGCCCGAAATCTTTCCGGAAACCAAATGCAACTTTCCTATATATCATTATTTACCTTCCGACCATTCCGGAGCTCCTCGTGACATCCGGGATCTCATCCAGGACTCCGGACAACTTTCGGTCTCCAACATACATAACTCAATAATACCAAAACGTCACCAAACCTTAAGTGTGTTGACCCTGCGGGTTTGAGAACTGTGCAGACATGACCTGAGACACTCTCCACTCAATAAACAATAGAGGGACCTGGATGTCCATATTTTCTACCACATATTCTACAGAGATCTTTATCGGTTGAACCTCTATGTCAAGCATTCAGTTAATCCCATATAACATTCCCTTTGTCCTTCGGTATGTTACTTGCCCGAGATTCGATCGTCGGTATCTCTATACCTATTTGAATATCGTTATCGGTCGAGTCTCTTTACTCGTTCCATAATACAAAATCCCATGGCTAACTCTTCAGTCACATTGCTTGCAAGGCTTGTTGTGATGTTGTATTACCGAGTGAGCCGAGAGATACCTCTCCGTCATACCAAGTGACAAATCCCAGTCTTGATCCATGCTAAATTAACGGACACCTTCGGAGATACCTATAGAGCACCTTTATAGTCACCCAGTTACGTTGCAACATTTGATACACACAAGGTATTCTTCCGGTGTCAGTGAGTTACATGATCTCATCGTCATAGGAACATATACTTGACATGCAGAAAAAAGAGTAGCAATAAAACGACACGATCCCATGCTACGTTCATAGTTTGGGTCTTATCCATCATATCATTCTCCTAATTATGTGATCCCGTTATCAAGTGACAACACTTGTCTATGGCTAGGAAACCTTGACCAACTTTGATCAACGAGACAGAAGCTTGCGGCGGCGGAAAAGTATTTTCGTGGCTCTCTCCCGTGGTTTTGGATTTTTCAGGGATTTATAGGCGGAAGAAGTAGGGTAGAGGAGCCACAGGGGGCCCACAAGCCTGCTAGGCGCCCCCAGGCCGCGGCTAGGGGGCTTGTGGCCTCCCCTGGTGCCCTCTGCCTTGGTTCTCAAGCCCCATGCGTATATTCTGTTCCCGAAAAAATCTTTTCGGAGGTTTTATTCTGTTTGGACTCCGTTTAATATTCTCCTCTGAAAAGGGTCGAAAACACGGAAAAAACAGGAACTGACACTTGGCACTGAGTGAATAAGTTAGTCCCAAAAAGGATATAAAAGTCATACAAAACATCCAAAGTTTGACAAGATAATAGCATGGAACCATCAAAAATTATAGATACGTTGGAGACGTATCAAGCATCCCCAAGCTTAACTCGTGCTCGTCCTTGAGTAGGGAAGTGATAAAGACTTTTGATGTGGAATGCTACCTAGCATAATTGTCCTTTGTAACTTCTTTCATGTGACATGAATGTTCAGATCCGTAAGATTCAAAACAATAGTCTGCTATTGACATGAAAACAACAATACTTCAAGCAAACTAGCAAGGTAATCATGAACTTTAGAAATAACAAGGCCAAAGAAAGTTACCCCTACAAAATCATATAGTCTGTCTATGCTCCATCATCCCCACACAACAAATTAAAATCATGGACAACCCCGGTATTGGCCAAGTAATTGTGTCCGCACTCTTACTTTCTCAAACCTTTTTCAACTCTCACGCAATACATGAGCGTGAGCCATGGATATAGCACTATAGGTGGAATAGAGTGTGGTGGAGGTTGTGAGGCAAAAAGGAGGAGATGGTCACATCGACTCGGCGTATCAAAGGGCTATGGAGATGCCCATCAATAGATATCAATGTGAAAGAGTAGGGATTACCATGCAATGGATGCACTTAGAGCTATAAGTATGTGAAAGCTCAAAAGGAGAACTAGTGGGTGTGCATCCAACTTGCTTGCTCACGAAGACCTAGGGCAATTTTGAGGAAGCCCATCATTGGAATATACAAGGCAAGTTATATAATGAAGATTCCCACTAGTATATGGTGGTGACAAAACAAGAGACTCTCAATCATGAAGAACATGGTGCTATTATGAAGCACAAGTGTGGAAAAAGATAGTAGCATTGTCCCTTCTCTCTTTTTCTCTCTTTTTTTGATTGGGCTCTTCGGGCTCTCTCCATATTTTTTTTGTGGGCACTTTGGCCTCTTTTTTTTTATTTCCTCACATGGGACAATGCTCTAATAATGATGATCATCACACTTTCATTTACTCACAGCTCAATGCTTAGAACGATGATGACTCTATAGGAAATGCCTCCGGCAGTGTACCGGGATGTGCAACGATCTAGCTTGGCATATGACGTTGAAACATCTCGCTAGCTATCTTACGATCATGCAACGGCAATATGTAGGTGACGGCACAAGTCATGAGACAGAATGGTGGGAGTTGCATGGCAATATATCTCGGAATGGCTATGAAAAGGCCATAATAGGTAGGTATGGTGGCTGTTTTGAGCAAGGTATATGGTGGTTTTGTGTACCGGTGAAAGTTGCGCGGCACTAGAGAGGCTAGCAATGGTGGAAGGTGAAAGTGCATCTATACCATGGACTCACATTAGTCATGAAGAACTCACATACTTATTGCGAAAAAAATTATTAGTAACCGAAACAAAGTGCTAAACGCATACTCCTAGGGGAAGGGTTGGTAGGTGTTAACCATCGCGCGATCCCGACCGCAACACAAAGGATGACAATCAATAAATCAATTATGCTCTGACTTCCTAACATAGCGGTTCACCATACGTGCATGCTACGGGAATCACTAACTTCAACACAAGTATTTCTAGATTCACAAAACCCTACTAACATGACTCTTAATATTACCAAATCCATGTCTCAAAACTAATTGAGAGGAATCAAACTTCTCTTTCGAAATAATGCACAAGAATATGGAAGTTTTTGTGTATCCTCTTTGGACGCCTATCATCTTTAGGACTACTTTTGATAGCACAAGCCAACGACCAAGTTACTCAAAGAGAGCACTCTCAAAAAGATATAAGTGAAGATCGAGAGTTCTTATTTCTCGAAAATATGACACCGCCGTGCTCTAAAAGATCTAAGTGAAGCACTCAGAGCAAAGTTATCTAGCTCAAAAGATATAAGTGAAGCACATGTGAGCTAAATTGCCTAACTCAAAAGATATAAGTGATGCTTAATGAGTATTCTAGCAAAATCACGATGCGTGCATGTCTCTATCAAAAAGGTGTGCAGAAAGGATGATTGTGACACAACAAAAAGAAAAGACTCCTATAATACACGACGCTCCAAGCAAAACACATATCATGTGGTGAATAAAAATATAGCTCCAAGTAATGTTACCGATGGATTGAAGACGAAGGAGGGGATGCCTTCCCGGGGCATCCCCAAGCTTAGGCTTTTTGGTGTCCTTGAATTTGGCTTGGGATGCCAAGGGCATCCCCAAGCTTGAGATCTTTCCACTCTTTATCCCTTTGTCCATGAGAACATCACCCAAAACTTGAAAAATTCACAACACAAAACTTAAACAGAAACTCGTGATATCATTAGCACAAGAAAACAAACCACCACCTCTTTAGGTACTGTAGCAAACTTGATTTATATTTATATTGATGCTATATTACTGTATTCTCACTTTTCCATGGCTAGTACCCCCCCCCCCCGATACTATCCATAGTTTCATCAAAATAAGCAATCAACACAACAAAAACATAATCTGTCAAAAATAGACCAATTTGTAGCAATCTGTATACTTCGTATACTTATGGTATCTCAAAAATTCTGAATAATTACGACAATTTGGGCAATTGTCATATCAACCAGAAGCAAAAAGGATCAACTCAAAATATCTTTCTGGATAGGAACTAAAAATAATTTCGTGAGCGCAAAGTTTCTGTCTTTTTCAGCAAGATCAAACAACCATCACCAAAACTATGTTGGGTAACGTAGCATACATTCAAAATTTTCCTACGCATATTCAGATCTTCCTATGGAGAGACCAGCAACGAGAGAGGGGTAAGAGCATCTTCATACCTCTGAAGATCGCTAAGCGGAAGCGTTGCTAGAACGCGGTTGATGGAGTCGTACTCGCAGCGATTCCGATCTATTGTCGAACTACGGCACCTCCGCGTTCAACACACGTGCAGCCCGGTGACGTCTCCCACACTTGATCCAGCAAGGAGGAGGGAGAGGTTGGGGAAGAACTCTAGCAGCACGACGGTGTGGTGTCGATGGAGAGACGAGGTCTCCCGGCAGGGCTTCGCCAAGCACCGACAGAGAGGAGGAAAAGGGGCAGGGTTGCGCCGAGAGAGAGGGAAAACCGCGTGTCTCAATGGCCAAAACCCCTCTATATTTATAGGAGGAGGGGGAGGGGGTGCGCCACCCCTAGGGTTCCCCCCTAGGTGGTGCGTCAGCCACCAGATGGGAGGGGGCGGCGGCCAGGGAAGGGAAAAGGGGGGCGCACCCTAGGTGCGCCTTGGGCCTCATCTGCGCCTAGGGTTTCCCGCCTCCCCCCTTCTCTGGTGCACATGGGCTGGATGGGGGGCGCACCAGCCCACCTAGGGGCTGGTTCCCTTCCCCACTTAGCCCATCTAGCCTCCCGGGGTCGCTGCCCCCCTTCGGTGGTCCCCCACGGCCACCTCCGGTGGTCCCGGTGGTCCCGGTACATTACCGGTGATGCCCGAAACACTTCCGGTGTCCAAAACCATCCGTCCTATATATCAATCTTCACCTCCGAACCATCCCGGAGCTCCTCGTGACGTCTGAGATCTCATATGTGACTCCGAACAACTTTCAGTAACCTCGTATAACAATTCCCTATGACCCTAGCGTCATCGAACCTTAAGTGTGTAGACCCTACGGGTTCGGGAGACAGGCAGACATGACCGAGACACCTCTCTGGCCAATAACCATCAGCGGGGTCTAGATATCCATGCTGGCTCCCACTAGCTCCACGATGATCTCATTGGATGAACCACGATGTCAAGGATTCAATCAATCCCGTATACGATTCCCTTCGTCTGTCGGTATAGAACTTGCCCGAGATTCGATCGTCGGTATACCTATACCTTGTTCAATCTCATTACTGGTAAGTCCCTTTACTCGTTCCGTAGCACGTCATCGTGTGACTAACTCCTTAGTCACATTGAGCTCATGATGATATTCTACCGAGTGGGCCCAGAGATACCTCTCCGTCACACGGAGTGACAAATCCCGATATCCATTCGTACCAACCCAACAGACACTTTCGGAGGTACCCGTAGTGCACCTTTATAGTCACCCAGTTACGTTGTGACGTTTGATACACCCAAAGCACTCCTACGGTATCCGGGAGTTGCACAATCTCACTGTCGAAGGAAAAGATACTTGACATTAGAAAAGCTTTAGCATACGAACAATACGATCTAGTGCTAGGCTTAGGATTGGGTCTTGTCCATCACATCATTCTCCCAATGATGTGATCCCGTTATCAATGACATCTAATGCTCATGATCAGGAAACCATGATCATCTATTGACTAACGAGCTATCCAACTAGAGGCTTGCTAGGGACACATTGTGATCTATTTATCCACACATGTATTACTGTTTCCTGTTAATACAATTACAGCATGAACAATAGAGGATTATCATGAACAAGGAATTATGATAATAACCATTTTATTATTGCCTCTAGGGCATATTTACAACAGTCTCCCACTTGCACTAGAGTCAATAATCTAGTTACATTGTGATGTATCGAACACCCATAGCATTATGGTGTTGATCATGTTTTGCTCGTGGAAGAGGTTTAGTCAACGGGTCTGCAATATTCAGATCCGTGTGTACTTTACAAATATCTATCACTCCACTCTGGACATGATCCTGGATGGAGTTGTAGCGGCATTTGATGTGCTTCGTCTTCCGGTGAAACTTGGGCTCCTTGGCTATGGCAATGGCTCCAGTGTTATCACAGAAGAGTGTCATAGGACCCGACGCACTTGGAACCACTCCAAGGTCGGTGATGAGCTCCTTCATCCAAATTCCTTCATGAGCCGCTTCTGAAGCAGCTATGTACTCCGCCTCACATGTAGATGCTGCCACGACTTCTTGCTTGATGCTGCACCAGCTCACTGCCCCACCATTCAACACATATACGTATCCGGTTTGTGACTTTGAGTCATCCGGATCTGTGTCGAAGCTAGCGTCGATGTAACCCTTTACGACGAGCTCTTCGTCATCTCCATAAACGAGACACATTTCCTTAGTCCTTTTCAGGTACTTAAGGATATTCTTGACCGCTGTCCAGTGTTCCATACCGGGATCACATTGGTACCTCCCTACCAAACTTATGGCAAGGTTTATATCAGGTCTGGTACACAGAATGGCATACATTAGAGAGCCCACGACTGAAGCGTAGGGGACTGAGTCTTACTCAATCTCATACCTTGCAAAACTGACAAGAACCCTTTGAGTTTTCCATATTGAACTTCTTCAATATCTTGTCAAGGTATGTACTTTGCAAAAGACCTATGAGGCGTCTTGATCTATCTCTATAGATCTTGATGCCTAATATGTATGCAGCTTCTCCAAGGTCCTTCATTGAAAAACTCTTGTTCAAATAGGCCTTTATGCTCTCCAACATCTCTATATTATTCCCCATCAATAATATGTCATCCACATACAGTATGAGGAAAGCTACAGAGCTCCCACTCACTTTCTTGTACAGACAGGCTTCTCCGTAAACCTGTATGAACCCAAACACTTTAATCACCTCATTAAAGCGAATGTTCCAACTCCGAGATGCTTGCACCAGCCCATAGATGGAGCGCTGGAGCTTGCACACTTTGTTAGCACTCTTAGGGTCGACAAAACCTTCTGGTTGCATCATATACAACTCTTCCTTAAGGTTCCCGTTAAGGAACGTTGTTTTGATGTCCATTTGCCAAATTTCATAATCATAAAAGGCGGCAATTGCTAACATGATTCGGACTGATTCCAGCTTCGCTACGGGAGAGAAAGTCTCTTCGTAGTCAACTCCTTGAATTTGTCGAAAACCCTTTGCGACAAGTAGAGCTTTGTAAACGGTTACATTACCGTTTGCATCAGTCTTCTTCTTGAAGATCCATTTATTTTCTATGGCTCGCCGGTCATCGGGCAAGTCCACCAAAGTCCATACTTTGTTCTCATACATGGATCCTATCTCGGATTTCATAGCCTCGAGCCATTTGTTGGAATCCAGGCCCGCCATCGCTTCTTCATAGTTCGAAGGTTCACCGTTGTCTAACAACATGATTTCCATCACAGGGTTGTCGTACCACTCTGGTGCGGAGCGTGACCTTGTGGACCTTCGTGGTTCAGTAGTAACTTGATCTGAAGCTTCATGATCATCATCATTAACTTCCTCTTCAGTCGGTGTAGGCGCCACAGGAACAACTTCCCGCGCTGCGCTACTATCCTGTTCGAGAGGGGGTGTAATTACCTCATCAAGTTCTACCTTCCTCCCACTTACTTCTTTCGAGAGAAACTCTTTCTCTAGAAAGGATCCGTTCTTGGCAACAAAGATTTTACCTTCGGATCTAAGATAGAAGGTATACCCAATAGTTTCCTTAGGGTATCCTATGAATACGCATTTCTCCGCTTTGGGTTCGAGCTTTTCTGGTTGAAGTTTCTTCACATAAGCATCGCAGCCCCAAACTTTAAGAAACGACAACTTAGGTTTCTTGCCAAACCATAGTTCATACGGTGTTGTCTCAACGGATTTAGACGGTGCCCTATTTAAAGTGAATGCTGCAGTTTCTAATGCGTATCCCCAAAATGATAGCGGTAAGTCGGTGAGAGACATCATAGATCATACCATATCTAATAAAGTGCGATTACGACATTCAGACACTCCGTTGCACTGCGGTGTGCCAGGCGGCGTTAGTTGTGAAATGATTCCACACTTCCTTAGGTGTGTGCCAAACTCGTGACTCAAATATTCTCCTCCACGATCAGATCGTAGACATTTAATTTTTCTGTCACGTTGATTCTCAACCTCACTCTAAAATTCCTTGAACTTTTAAAACGTCTCAGATTTGTGCTTCATCAAGTAGATATACCCATACCTACTCAAATCATCGGTGAGAGTAAGAACATAACGATAACCACCGCGAGCTTCAACGTTCATTGGACCACACACATCAGTATGTATTATTTCCAATAAGTCGGTTGCTCTCTCCATTATTCCTGAGAATGGAGTCTTAGTCATCTTGCCCATGAGGCACCGTTCGCATGTGTCAAATGATTCAAAGTCAAGAGACGCTAATAGTCCATCAGTATGGAGCTTCTTCATGCGCTTAACGCCGATATGACCAAGGCGGCATTGCCACAAGTATGTGGGACTATCATTATCAACTTTGTATCTTTTGGTACTCACACTATGAATATGTGTAACATCACGATCGAGATTCATCAAGAATAAACCATTCACCAGCGGAGCATGACCATAAAACATATCACTCATATAAATAGAACAACCATTATTCTCTGACTTAAATGAGTAGCCGTCTCGCATTAAGCAAGACCCTGATACAATGTTCATGCTTAAAGTTGGTACTAAATAACAATTATTAAGGTTCAAAACTAATCCCGACGGTAGATGTAGAGGTAGCGTGCCGACGGCGATCACATCGACCTTCGAACCATTCCCAACGCGCATCGTCACCTTGTCCTTGGCCAGTCTCCGCTTATTCCGCAATTCCTGCTTTGAGTTGCAAATGTGAGCAACAACACCGGTATCAAATACCCAGGAGCTACTACGAGCGCTGGTAAGGTACACATCAATAACATGTATATCACATATACCTTTAACGTTGCCGGCCTTCTTGTCCGCTAAGTATTTGGGGCAGTTCCGCTTCCAGTGACCCTTTCCCTTGCAATAAAAGCACTCAGTCTCAGGCTTGGGTCCGTTCTTTTTCTTCTTCCCGGCATCTGGCTTACCGGGCGTGGCAACAACTTTGCCGTATTTCTTGAAGTTCTTCTTACCCTTGCCTTTCTTGAAACTAGTGGTCTTGCTGACCATCAACACTTGATGCTCTTTCTTGATTTCTACTTCTGCAGACTTGAGCATCGAGTACAACTCGGGAATGGTCTTCTCCATCCCTTGCATGTTGTAGTTAAGTACAAAGCCTTTGTAGCTTGGTGGGAGAGACTGGAGGATTCTGTCAATTATAGCATCATTCGGAAGTTCGACTCCAAGTGAAGTCAAACGACCGTGTAACCCAGACATTTTGAGTATGTGCTCACTGACAGAACCGTTCTCCTCCATCTTACAGCTAAAGAACTTGTCGGAGACTCCATATCTCTCAACACGGGCATGAGCTTGAAAAACTAGCTTCAGCTCCTGGAACATCGCATATGCCCCGTGTTGCTCAAAACGCCTTTGGAGCCCCGTTTCTAAACTATATAACATGCCACACCTAACCAGAGAGTAGTCATCACTCCGCGTTTGCGAGACGTTCAGAATGTCCTGGGCTGCTGCGGGAGTGGGAGGGTCACCTAGCGGCGCATCAAGGACATAAGCCTTTTTAGCTGCTTCAAGGATGAGCTTCAAGTTGCGAACCCAGTCCGCATAGTTGCTACCATCATCTTTCAGCTTGTTTTTCTCTAGGAATGTGTTGAAATTAAGGTTGACGTTGGACATCTACAATATTTATAAAGACAACTTTTAGACTAAGTTCATGACAATTAAGTTCATTTAATCAAATTAAGTATGAACTCCCACTTAAATCGACATCCCTCTAGTCATCTAAGTGATACATGATCCATGTTGACTAACCCGTGTCCGATCATCACGTGAGACGGACTAGTCACCATGGTGAGCAACTCCATGCTGATCGTATTCAACCATACGACTCATGTTTGACCTTTCGGTCTCTTGTATTCGAGGTCATGTCTGTACATGCTAAGCTCGTCGAGTCAACCTAGGTGTTTCGCGTGTGTAAATCTGGCTTACACCCGTTGTATGCGAACGTTAGAATCTATCACACCCGATCATCACGTGGTGCTTCGAGACAACGAACCTTCGCAACGGTGCACACTTAGGGGAATACGTTCTCGAAATTTTAAGAGGGATCATCTTATTATGCTACCGTCGTTCTAAGCAATAAGATGTAAAACATGATAAACATCACAATGCAATCATATAGTGACATGATATGGCATTATCATCTTTGCTCTTTCGATCTCCATCTTCAGGCATCGCATGATCATCATCGTCACCGGCGTGACACCATGATCTCCATCATCATGATCTCCATCATCGTGTCTCCGTGAAGTCGTCACGCCAACTACTACTATCACTACTACTATAGCTAACCGTTAGCAATGAAGTAAAAGTAGTAAGCACATGGCGTTGCATCTCATACAATAAATTAAGACAACTCCTATGGCTCCTGCCGGTTGTCATACTCATCGACATGCAAGTCGTGAAACCTATTACAATAACATGATCATCTCATACATCATACATGCAACATCACAACTTTGTCCATATCACGTCACATGTCAAACCCTGCAAAAACAAGTTAGACGTCCTCTAATTGTTGTTGCAAGTTTTACGTGGCTGATTTGGGTTTCTAGCAAGAACGCCTTCTTACCTACGTGACAGCCACAACAATGATATGCCAAAGCTATTTACCCTTCATAAGGACCCTTTTCATCAAATCCAATTCGACTAGAGTAGGAGAGACAGACACCCGCTAGCCACCTTTATGCACGGTGTGCATGTCTGTCGGTGGAACCAGTCTCACGTAAGCGTACGTGTAAAGTCGGTCCGGGCCGCTTCATCCCACAATACTGCCGGAAAAGAATAAGACTAGTAGCGGCAAGCAAATTGACAAATCATCGCCCACAACTTTTGTGTTCTACTCGTGCATAGAATCTACGCATTGAAAACCTGGCTCTGATACCACTATTGGGTAACGTAGCATAAATTCTAAATTTTCCTACGCATATTCAGATCTTCCTATGGAGAGACCAGCAACGAGAGAGGGGTAAGAGCATCTTCATACCTTTGAAGATTGCTAAGCGGAAGCGTTGCTAGAACGCGGTTGATGGAGTCGTACTCGCAGCGATTCCGATCTAGTGCCGAACTACGGCACCTCCGCGTTCAACACACGTGCAGCCCGGTGACGTCTCCCGCACCTTGATCCAGCAAGGAGGAGGGAGAGGTTGGGGAAGAACTCCAGCAGCACGACGGCGTGGTGTCGATGGAGAGACGAGGTCTCCCGGTAGGGCTTCGCCAAGCACCGACAGAGAGGAGGAAAAGGGGCAGGGCTGCGCCGAGAGAGAGGGAAAACCACGTGTCTCAATGGCCAAAACCCCTCTATATTTATAGGAGGAGGGGGAGGGGGTGCGCCATCCCTAGGGTTCCCCCCTAGTTGGTGCGGCAGCCACCAGATGGGAGGGGGGCGGCGGCCAGGGCAGGAAAACGGGGGGCGCACCCTAGGTGGGCCTTGGGCCTCATCTGCGCCTAGGGTTTCCCCCCTCCCCCCTTCTCCGGTGCGCATGGGCTGGGTGGGGGCGCACCAGCCCACCTAGGGGCTGGTTCCCTTCCCCACTTAACCCATCTAGCCTCCCGGGGTCGTTGCCCCCCTTCGGTGGTCCCCCGGGGCCACCTCCGGTGGTGCGGTACATTACCGATGACGCCCGAAACACTTCCGGTGTCCAAAACCATCTATCCTATATATCAATCTTCACCTCCGGACCATTCCGGAGCTCCTCGTGACGTCTAGGATCTCATCCGGCACTCCGAACCACTTTCGGTAACCTCGTATAACAATTCCCCATAACCCTAGCGTCATCAAACCTTAAGTGTGTAGACCCTACGGGTTCGGGAGACAGGCAGACATGACCGAGACACCTCTCTGGCCAATAACCATCAGCGGGGTCTGGATATCCATGGTGGCTCCCACTAGCTCCACGATGATCTCATCGGATGAACCACGATGTCAAGGATTCAATCAATCTCGTATACGATTCCCTTTGTCTGTCGGTATAGAACTTGCCCGAGATTCGATCGTCGGTATACCTATACCTTGTTCAATCTCGTTACTGGTAAGTCTCTTTACTCGTTCCGTAGCACGTCATCATGTGACTAACTCCTTAGTCACATTGAGCTCATGATGATGTTCTACCGAGTGGGCCCAGAGATACCTCTCCGTCACACAGAGTGACAAATCCCGATATCGATTCGTACCAACCCAACAGACACTTTCGGAGGTACCCGTAGTGCACCTTTATAGTCACCCAGTTACGTTGTGACGTTTGATACACCCAAAGCACTCCTACGGTATCCGGGAGTTGCACAATCTCACGGTCGAAGGAAAAGATACTTGACATTAGAAAAGCTTTAGCATACGAACAATACGATCTAGTGCTAGGCTTAGGATTGGGTCTTGTCCATCACATCATTCTCCCAATGATGTGATCCCGTTATCAATGACATCTAATGCCCATGATCAGGAAACCATGATCATCTATTGACTAACGAGCTAGCCAACTAGAGGCTTGCTAGGGACACATTGTGATCTATTTATCCACACATGTATTATTGTTTCCTGTTAATACAATTACATCATGAACAATAGACGATTATCATGAACAAGGAATTATGATAATAACCATTTTATTATTGCCTCTAGGGCATATTTCCAACAAAATAGTCATAAAGGTTTTACTTGGCACAAATACAAAAAGAAACACAAAGAACACAATCATAACAGAATTATGATGGTGTGGACACAACAAAACAGAAAGCAAAAAAGCAAATATAAATTCATTGGGTTGCCTCCCAACAAGCGCTATTGTTTAACGCCCTTAGCTAGGCATTGATAATTCAATGATGCTCACATAAAAGATAGCAATCGGACACGAAGAGAGCATCATGAAACATGTGACAAACATATCTAAGTCTAACATATTTCCTATGCATAGGCATTTTATAGGGAAACAAATTGTCAAGACAACCAATAGTTACCATATGCAAGGAAGAAGAAAGAGATGTAAATTGGTAACATGAAAGTTTCTACCACAATATTTTCCTCTCTCATAGCAATTACATGTGGGATCATAATCAAATTCAACAATATAGCTATCACATAGGATATTCTTTTCATGATCCACATGCATGCAAAGTTGACGCTCTTCAAAAATAGTGGCATTATCATCAACTAAAGTCATGACTTCTCCAAACCCACTTTCAATAGTATTGCAAATATCATATTCATCATGAGGCTTAAACAAATTTTCATGATCATAAGAAAAATCATCGCCCAAATCATGATTATTGCAACAAGTAGCGGATATAGCAAAACTAGCATCCCCAAGCTTAGGGTTTTGCATATTTTTAGCATGATTGACACTAATAGGATTTATAGTGAAACCATTGCAATCATGCTTTTCATTCAAGGAGCCCTCGTGAATCACTTCATAAATTTCTTCATCACAATTTTCAGATTCACGCATCTCAAACAAAACTCCATAAAGATAATCTAGTGCACAAAACTCACTAGCAATTGGATCAACATAATTGGATCTCTTAAAGAGATTAGCAAGTGGGTGAGGATCCATATCACTAGATTTTCAGCAAGCGAAGATGCAAGCATATTGAAGGCACATAACACACAAGCAAAGGAAGAGCAAACGAAAAAGGCAAATATTTTCGTAAATTTTTGTTTTTCAAAAGTGGGGGATGATACGTCTCCATCGTATCTACTTTTCCAAACTCTTTTGCCCTTGTTTTGGACTCTAATTTGCATGATTTGAATGGAACTAACCTGGACTGACACTGTTTTCAGCAGAATTGCCTTGGTGTTATTTTTGTGCAGAAATCAAAGTTCTCAGAACGTCCTGAAAATTTACGGGGAACATTTTTGGAAAATATGAAAAATACCTGCGCAAAAATCCACCTGAGGGGGTGGGCCAGTGGGCCACAAGCCCTGCCACCGCCACCCCCCTGGTGGCGGTGGGCAAGCTTGTGGGGCCCACGTGGCTCTGCCGGCCCCAATCTCAGCTCTATAAGTTCACTTTCGTCCCAGAAAAAATAAAAAGAGAAGATTTCGTCGCGTTTGCGATACGGAGGCGCCGCCACAACCTGTTCTTCATCTGGAGGGCAGATCTGGAGTCCGTTTTGTGCTCCGGAGAGGGGAAATCGTCGCCATCGTCATCATCAACTTTCTTCCCTCTCCAATTCCATGAAGCTCTTCATCGTTCGTGAGTAATATATTCATAGGCTCGCTGGGCGGTGATGAGTAGGATGAGATCTATCATGTAATCGAGTTAGTTTTGACGGGGATTGATCCCTAGTATCCACTATGTTCTGAGGTTGATGTTGCTACTACTTTGCCATGCTTAATGCTTGTCACTAGGGCCCGAGTGCCATGATTTCAAATCTGAAATTATTATGTTGCCACCAATATATGTGTGTTTTAGATCCGATCTTGCTAGTTGTAGCTACCTACTATGTGTTATGATCCGGCAACCCCGGAGTGACAATAACCGGAACCACTCCCGGTGATGATCATAGTTTGAGGAGTTCATGTGTTCACCAAGTGCTAATGCGTTGGTCCGCTTCTTTATTAAAACAAGAACCTTAATATCCCGTAGTTTCCTTTTGGACCCCGTTGCCACGGGAGGGATGGACAATAGATGTCATGCAAGTTCTTTTCCCTAACCACGTATGACGACACACGGAATGCATGCCTACATCACATTGACGAACGGGAGCTAGCCACATATCTCTCCGTGTTATAACTGTTGCATGATGAATATCATCCAAACAAATGACCGACCCATTGCCTACGAGTTTGTCCTATTGCTGTTGTTACTTGTCTTGCTTTGCTGCTGCTACTTGTCTTGCTTTGCTGCTATTACTTGTCTTGCTCTGCTACTGTTACTTGTCTTGCTCTGCTGCTACTGTTGCTACTACTGTCGCTTGCTACTGTTGCTACTTGCTACTGCTGTCACTACTGCTGTTCCTTGCCACTGCTGTTACTCGTTACTTTTCTGTTACTACTTTGCTTGTAGATACTAATCTTTCAGGTGTGGTTGAATATGACACATTCAGCTGCTAACACTCGAGAGTTCTCTCACCTCCTGTTTGGCGATCAACAAATTTGGGTCGAATACTCTACCCTCGAAAACTGCTGCGAACCCACGCGCTGGTGGGCCGTCAACAACATTCTTCTAGTTTTGTTGCCGGGGAGTGCTAGCAGCATTCTTCTGGTACAGTCGCAGGGGAAGGTCTGTTGTTACAGAATCAGCATTCGTCTAGCTATTGCCAGAGAGTGACAGTCAGCATTTTTCTGGCGCCATTGCCGGGGAGGTATTGGTATATTCTCCGAGTCACTTGGGATTTATATCTGCTGATCACTATGAAGAATCTGAAGGATTCGAAAACCCAAGTCTTGCCCTCAACTACGAGGGGAGGTAAGGAATTGCCATCTAGCTCTGCACTTGATTCACCTTCAGTTATGAGTAAGTTTGCGACATCACCTCCTGCTAGAAATCTTGATATGTCGCCTGTGCTTGATGATGCTTATGATGCTACTGCTAGAGATGCTATGCTTGATACTATGCCTGATATTGCTTTACCTGATACTGGTAGAGATGTTATACCTGATGATGCTATGCTTGATACTGCTAGAGATACAGCTTTGCCTGATGTTCCACTAGGAGTGTTCCTTGATGCTCATATTGCTAGAGTTACTGCCAATGCTCGTGATGCTTTTAAAACTGCCGATACTATTGAGATAGAATCTGCTTTTGCTCCTGCTAGATCTAGCTCTCCTAGATATGAATTGCCTGATATACCTGAGGGTTACATTATGGAGGGAGAGATAGCTGAGGATTTTCTTGCGTGTAAGGATGCCTATGACGCTGAGAAATTATTTCTCAAGTGGAAGGAAAAATCTCTGAAATCTAGGATGAAATACGACCCGAAGTTTGCCACTTCACCTATCTTTATCACCGATAAGGATTATGAATGCTTTGTCGATCCTCACATAATCTCTCTAGTCGAATATGATCCTTTTCACGGTTATGAGTCTGAGACGGTCGTAGCCCATCTTGCCAAACTACACGATATAGCCACTCTTTTCACTAATGAGGAGAAGATCCGCCACTACTATATCCTTAAGCTGTTTCCTTTCTCTCTAAAGGATGATGCTAAAGTCTGGTTCACCTCTCTTGCTCCTGGATGTGTGAGTAGTCCCCAGGATATGGTCTATTACTTCTGTGAGAAATATTTCCCTGCCCATAAGAAGCAACCTGCCTTGCAGGAAATATACAACTTTGCTCAACTCCAAGAAGAGAGTCTCCCACAAGCTTGGGGGAGGCTCGTCCAGCTACAGAATGCTTTGCCTGATCACCCTCTTAAGAAGAACAAGATACTTGATATCCTCTATAACGGACTTACCGATGCCTCTAGAGACCACCTAGATAGTTGTGCCGGTTATGTTTTTAGGGAACGAACTGTAGAACAACATGAGACCCTACTGAATAACATCTTTATCAACAATAATGCTTGGACTATTCCCAAACCACCTCCTAAGCCAACTCCTAAGAAAAGAGGTATTCTATTCCTCAGTCCCGAAGATATGCAAGAAGCCAAGAAATCTATGCAAGAGAAAGGCATTAGATCCGAAGATGTCAAAAATCTACCACCTATCGAAGAGATCCATGGTCTCGATAACCCGATACAAGTAGTAGAAGTAAATTCTCTGCGTAGGTTTGATGAGAGTGATATTCCCTTCGACAAACCTGCTAGCCTATGCTTTGATGAATTTGACAACTTTGTTGCCAAACAACAGAGTTTCAATGATTGTATTAGCAGACATTTGGAACAAAGTGCTCGTATGCTTAGACATTTAAGTGCTTGTGTAGACAGAAATGTCAATGATCTGAAGCTTCTGAGTAAACATGCCTCTATGATTACTACTCAGGTAGAACAAGTACTTAAAGCTCAGAATGACTTGCTCAATGAATTAAATGACAACTCTATCAGAGTCATTACCAGAGGAGGCAAAATGACTCAGGAACCTTTGTATCCTGAAGGTCATCCTAAGAGAATTGATCAAGATTCTCAAGGAATCAATGCTGATACACCTAGTCATCCTAAGGAGAAGAAGAAGGATGATAGAAACCTACATGCCAGTTCACCAAATACTGCCACACCTGAAGAACCTAATGATATTTCTATGTCTCATGCAGAAACACAATCTGGTGATGAACATGAACCTGGTGACAATATGGACAGTGATGTTCATAATAATGCTCAACCTAGCAATGATGAGGATGTGGAGATTGAACCTTCGGTTAATCCTGATAACCCACAACCTAAGAGATACGATAAGAATGACTTCACTGCTAGGAAGCATGGTAAAGAAAGGGAGCCATGGGTTCAGAGATCTATGCCCTTTCCTCCTAAGCCATCCAAGAAAAAGGATGATGAGGATTTTGAGCGCTTCGTTGAGATGATAAGACCCATCTTTCTGCAGATGCGGTTAACTGATATGCTCAAGATGTCTCCGTATGCCAAGTACATGAAAGATATCGTGACTAATAAATGGAAGATACCAGATCTTGAGATCTCCACCATGCTTGCCAATTACACTTTCAAAGGTGGAACTCTTAAGAAACTTGGTGATCCCGGAGTGCCCACTATACCTTGCTCCATTAAAGGAAACTACGTAAGAACTGCCTTATGTGACCTTGGAGCCGGTGTTAGTGTTATGCCGCTCTCTCTTTATCGTATACTTGAATTGGATAAGTTGACACCCACTGAAATTTCTCTGCAAATGGCCGACAAATCAACTACTTTCCCTATCGGCATTTGCGAGGATGTGCCTCTTGTGGTTGCTAACACCACTATCTTAACAGACTTTGTTATCTTGGATATTCCCGAGGACGATGCCATGGCTGTCATCCCCGAAAGACCCTTTTTAAACATTGCAGGGGCTGTTATAGATTGCAACAAAGGCAATGTCACTTTCCATGTCAACGGTAATGAGCACATGGTGCACTTTCCAAAGAAACGATATCAAGTACATTGCATCAATGCTATCAAAAAGACTTCATCGATTCTTATTGGGAGCTTTGAATGCCCTATTCCTCATGTCAAGATGAAGTATGATTTGCTTGTTGGGGAGATACATATCCCCATTGAGGTGACTTAGTGGCTATTCGAAAATTCTCCGTTCTCTCTTGAGATTCGAGAAGGTTTTTTCATGAGGACTTGATCAATCCTACTGACGGATTTCTTTCGATGACCATAAAATGGATGAATCAAAGGGTCACATACCTCTGTTTTAAGCTTTCATTTTCTGTTGCTTAGAAGAAAAATGATAGGTTTAGTTTAGTTTTTCCTACTTTCTGTTTTAGCGTATCGGAGAAAAATACCTCGAAAATAAAAGTTCTCCGATGGTCCTAAAAATTTAGTATGATTTTTTCTGGAATATTTGAAAATTCTTAGGCCTGAGTGCTGGCCTGGGGGCCAGACCAGTGGGCCACAAGCCCTGCCATAGCCACCCCCTGGTGGCGGCTAGCAATCTTGTGGGGCCCACAAGGACCCCCTCCACTCATTCCAGCTCCCAGCCTCTTCTTCCACCTCCAGAAAAAATAGTTTCGCAGCTCAAACCCGTGTTCTTGCTCATTTGGCTATGATTTTCAATCTCCTTGCTCAAAGCACCATTCTCTGAACTGTTTTGGGGAAATTACTCCTTGGTAAGTGGCTCCTCCATTGGTCCAATTAGTTTTTGCTCTAGTGCTTCATCCTTCGCATATTCTTGCTACCTTGGTGACCCTGTTCTTGAGCTAGAAAGGTTGATTTTAGCTTGTCCCAAGTAGTTTTAGCGCGTGATACGGTCTCTAGGCACTAGTAGGAGTAGTTGCTACAAGTTGGGTTAATCTTTATTCACTTTTCTTTCGAAGTCTCTAAAAATTTCAGGATTTTTCAGAGCTAGAAAAAAAGGAAAAGATGAGGAGGTTCTTGAGAGGCTCTTCAAGCCATAACCCCAAGGAGGATGAGAAGAACCACCCCAAGTACGTAGTCCCTCAAGTCACAGAAGTTCGAGCGTGCGAGTGGCCAAGTGATGAATTTTTGCGTGCCGCTGGGCTTTATGTAGACTTCTATTACTTGGTGGAGAACGCAGGTCTTACTGCGTTCGTTGCAGATAAGTGCTCACAATACCTCCTCCTCACCAATATTTTCGTTCAAAGCTTCAACTTTTATCCGAGGAAGAATCCTCCCAGGGTTGAGTTCATGATATACGATGTTCCCCAGTGCATGACACTACAGGATTTTTGCAATGCATGCAAATTACCTTATGTTGGGGATATCCGTGACCCTCGTCCACGGGACTTGGAGGATTTCATTGGTACTATTGTTGTTGGAGAGGAGAGAGGAGTGTCTCGCGCTAGAATTGCTAGCATACATTTTCCTGTGCTTTGGTACTTCTCACTATTTGTGGGAAAATGTTTGATTGGCCGTGGGGAGGCTGGATCACTTAGTTCTCTAGACCTTGCGGTTTTGCGCGAAGGCCTTTGTAACGATAAGGCTTATAGCCTAGGTGCTATAGTGGCCCAGCGGTTGAACACCAACCGTTCCAAGGGTGTCATCTATGGAGGTATCTACGCTACCCGTCTTGCCAGATACTTTGAGATACCCATTAGACTGGGAGAGGAAGGAGAGATGCTTCTCCCCGAGAAATATCTGGATTATGACAGCATGGTTCGCCATGATTTTCTAGATAGAGATGCTAGTAGACGGATGATTTATAACCTGGTATTTAGTCAGGGTACTCGAGAGACTATTACTTTGCCTGCTCCTTCTTTGTTCGATCTTCATGCAGGCAGGTACACTATTATGCCCTCGGACATCTACGCATATTGGGGCTTGGCCCTACCACAGGCGCCCGTGCCCGAGCCGCCAGTCGAGTACTAGACGCCAGTTTATCATTGGGAGCCAAAGGAGCTCACATAGCAGTGGCATCCACAGTCTGCTCCGGAGTATCCTGGAGCTCGTGATTTCCCACCATGGGAATAGATCAAGCTAGGCCAAAAGCTTAAGCTTGCGGGAGTACGTGTTCTCACCGACTTTACATTCATGCTTATGCTTTCACTTTGTTAGCCGGTGTTTACACTTTGCCACTGTATTATCCATGCTATTTATTTTTTGTTTTCTTGTTTTGTGTCCTTTTGAGAAAACCCAAAAAGATTTTTATTTCTTCTTTTGCTTGTTGGGAGCTTTCCCATGTAAATAGTTTTCTTTTTCTTTGGGTCAAGGTAGAAGATATTGGTTACAATGTTTAGTGGTTCTTGCATGCATTTCTATTTAGCTTTCAAAGAGCCATATTACTTTGTCTTCTCCTTTGTGTTTGCCTGCAGATTCAGCTTAGTCCAATGCACGAGCACTCTTATTATTGTTCACATCGTTCGGTCGTGCAAGTGAAAGGCAATAATGATGATATATGATGAAGTGGCTGAGATTGAAAAGCTGGTATGAACTCTATCTATTTTGTTTTTGTAAATATGACTAGCTTGTCGACCCAGATTCAGCTTTGTTGTGAGAGAACCATGTTTGCAATGACAACTTAGAGATCATAGTTTCTGATGCCATGCTTATTTAGCTGAGAGTTTATAATGGTTTGTCTTGAATGCCAACATAGATTTTGAGATGACTATGATGTAGTATGATAGCATGGTATTCTCCTTTGAATGATTCAAGTGGCTTGACTTGGCGCATGTTCATGCATGTAGTTGAAACAAAATCAACATAGCCTCTATGATGCTCTTGGTCATGGTGATTTGTATCGTGTTCATGCTTGCATTCAATGTTAGTCAAACCCATTGCATCTTGATGACTATTGTCGCTCTCTAGTTGGTCGCTTCCCAGTCTTTTGCTAGCCTTCACTTGTACTAAGCGGAATACTGCTTATGCATCCACTTCCATAAACAAAAAAGTTTTTCCATGAGAGTCCACCATACCTACCTATTTGCGGTATCTACCTGTCGTTCCAAGTAAATTTGCATGTGCCACTCTCTAAACCTTCAAGAAATAATCTGTTTTGCATGCCCGAACCGCTCATGTGGTGACAGGGGGCTATTGGTATCTTCCATGCTAGGAGTGTTATCCTCGACATGTGTTTATTCACTGTCATTCACGAGAAAGGGGTCGGTAATTGGAATGCCCAGTTCCACGCTTAAATCGAAAACATAACTGTGAAACAAGACTCCCCCTGGATTGATGTTAGTATGGACGGTACCCGAGGATTCGGCTAGCTGTGGAGTGTGATTGATTGGTGGTGGGGGAGTTAAAACTTTACTTTTCTGTTTGGGAACCGCCTATAGCATGAGTAGCATCGAAGATATTGAGAAATCTTGGTCATTGCGTTGACAATGAAAGCATGCCACCCAAAATTATTATCTCTGTTTTCAAAGCTTGAGCTCCGGCACCTCTGCAAATCAATGCTTCCCTCTGCGAAGGGCATGTCTATTTATTTTCCTGTCGAGTCATCCTCCTCTTATATAAGCACCAATTAGAGAGCACTTCTGTCATTTTTATGCTTTGCTTTTGATTGATATTGAGTATGACTATGACTGGATCGTCGTTGCTATGAATTACAATGTTTAATCAGCCCTTGATCTTTGAAAGTGCTTTGCATTTTTGTTTTGCAGTCTCAGAAAGAGCTAGCGAGATACCACCTATTAATATTGCTTCATGCTTGTTTTGATTGAATTGTTGGTATTTGAAACTCATTATTATTTGCTCGTTAGCTGATTATGCCATTGATATTAGTTTACCGTGAGACCTTTGTGTCACTTGCTTATGTGGTTAACTTGTGATCTTGCTGAAATTCTGGTTATGAGTTAAACATAGTTGCAACAACAAGATCAAACAGAGTTTGTCAAAGTTTTTCTTTCTCTCTCAGTTTGTCAACTGAGTTTCTTGAGGACAAGCAAGGTTTTAAGCTTGGGGGAGTTGATACGTCTCCATCGTATCTACTTTTCCAAACTCTTTTGCCCTTGTTTTGGACTCTAATTTGCATGATTTGAATGGAACTAACCTGGACTCACGCTGTTTTCAGCAGAATTGCCTTGGTGTTATTTTTGTGCAGAAATCAAAGTTCTCAGAGCGTCCTGAAAATTTACGGGGAACATTTTTGGAAAATATGAAAAATACCTGCGCAAAGATCCACCAGAGGGGGTGGGCCACTGGGCCACAAGCCCTGCCACCGCCACCCCCCTGGTGGCGGTGGGCAAGCTTGTGGGGCCCACGTGGCTCTGCCACCCCCAATCTCAGCTCTGTAAGTTCACTTTCATCCCAGAAAAAATAAAAAGAGAAGATTTCATCGCGTTTGCGATACGGAGGCGCCGCCACAACCTGTTCTTCATCTGGAGGGCAGATGTGGAGTCCGTTTTGGGCTCCGGGGAGGGGAAATCGTCGCCATTGTCATCATCAACCTTCTTCCCTCTCCAATTCCATGAAGTTCTTCGTCGTTCGTGAGTAATCTATTTGTAGGCTCGTTGGGCGGTGATTAGTAGGATGAGATCTATCATGTAATCGAGTTAGTTTTGACGAGGATTGATCCCTAGTATCCACTATGTTCTGAGATTGATGTTGCTACTACTTTGCCATGCTTAATGCTTGTCACTAGGGCCCGAGTGCCATGATTTCAGATCTGAAATTATTATGTTGCCACCAATATATGTGTGTTTTAGATCGCATCTTGCAAGTTTGTAGTTACCTACTATGTGTTATGATCCGGCAACCCCGGAGTGACAATAACCGGAACCACTCCCGGTGATGACCGTAGTTTGAGGAGTTCATGTGTTCACCAAGTGCTAATGCGTTGGTCCGGTTCTTTACTAAAAGGAGAACCTTAATATCCCGTAGTTTCCTTTTGGACCCCGCTGCCACGGGAGGGATGGACAATAGATGTCATGCAAGTTCTTGTCCCTAAGCACGTATGACGACACACGGAATGCATGCCTACATCACATTGACGAACGGGAGCTAGCCACATATCTCTCCGTGTTATAACTGTTACATGATGAATATCATCCAAACAAATCATGGACCCATTGCCTACGAGTTTATCCTACTGCTGCTGTTACTTGTCTTGCTTTGCTGCTGCTACTTGTCTTGCTTTGCTGCTGTTACTTGTCTTGCTCTGATGTTGTTACTTGTCTTGCTCTGCTGCTACAGTTGCTACTATTGTCGCTTGCTACTGTTGCTACTTGCTACTGCTATCACTATTGTTGTTCCTTGCCACCGTTACTCGTTACTTTGTTCTTAATACTTTGCTTGCAGATACTAATCTTTCACGTGTGGTTGAATCTGACACATTCAGCTGCTAATACTCGAGAGTATTCTCTCACCTCCTGTTTGGCGATCAACAAATTTGGGTCGAATACTCTACCCTCGAAAACTGTTGCGAACCCACCGCTGGTGGGCCGTCAACAACATTCTTCAAGTTTCATTGCCGGGGAGTTTTAGCAGCATTCTTCTGGTTGCAGGGGAAGGTCTGTTGTTACAGAATCAACATTCATCTAGCTATTGCGAGAGAGTGCCAGTCAGGGGAGACAAAAACGAGAGGCAAAAAAAAGTAAATGCAGGAGATGAGTTTGTGACAGTTACTTGGATAAGCTTCACTTGATGCTCCCCGGCAACTGCGCAAGAAATTGGCACGTTGACGGGAGACTATTCTTGTCTTGATCCTCCTCCCCGCCAACGACGCCAGAAATTCTTCTTGCTACCTCTTGAGCTTGCGTTGGTTTTTCCCTTGAAGAGGAAAGGGTGATGCAGCACAGTAGCAGTAAGTATTTCCCTCAGTTTGAGAACCAAGGTATCAATCCAGTAGGAGTATCAAGGCAAGTCTCCAAAGTAAGTGCGCAAAAACGGCAAACTTGCACCCAACGCTACAAAGGGGTTGCCAATCCCTTCACGATTGATTGCAAGGTGAGATCTGAAGACGAAAAGTGCAACAAAGTAAAAGTGTAGGGCTGAAAATATGATGTGAAGTACACCCGGGGGCCATAGTGTTCACTAGAGGCTTCTCTCATGATAGCAAATATTACGGTGGGTGAACGAATTACTATCGAGCAATTGATAGAACCGCGCAAATTCATGACGATGTCTAAGGCAATGATCATACATATAGGCATCACATCCGAGACAAGTAGACCGATACTTTCTGCATCTACTACTATTACTCCACACATCGACCGCTATCCAGCATGCATCTAGTGTATTGAGTTCATGACAAACAGAGTAACGCCTTAAGCCAGATGACATGATGTAGAGGGATAAATTCATGCAATAGATATAAACCCCATCTTTTTACCCTTGATGGCAACAACACGATGCGTGCCTTGCTACCCCTTCTATCACTGGGTGAGGTCACCGCACGGTATGAACCCAAAACCAAGCACTTCTCCCATTGCAAGAATTATAGATCAAGTTGGCCAAACAAAACCCACAACTCGAAGAGAATTACAAGGATATGAAATCATGCATATAAGAGATCAGAAGAAACTCAAATAAGATTCATAGATAATCTGATCATAAATCCACAATTCATCGGATCTCGACAAACACACCGCAAAAGAAGATTACATCGGATAGATCTCCATGAAGATCATGAAGAACTTTGTATTGAAGATATAAGAGAGAGAAGAAGCCATCTAGCTACTAGCTATGGACCCGAAGGTCTATGGTGAACTACTCACGCATCATCGGAGAGGCAATGGTGTTGATGAAGAAGCCCTCCGTGTCCTAATCCCCCCTCCGACAGGGCACCAGAACGTGCCCCAGATGGGATCTTGCAGAGACAGAAGCTTGCGGCGGCGGAAAAGTATTTTCGTGGCTCTCTCCCGTGGTTTTGGATTTTTCGGGGATTTATAGGCGGAAGAAGTAGGGCAGAGGATCCACAGCGGGCCCACAAGCCTGCTAGGCGCCCCCCCCCCCAGGCCGCGACTAGGGGGCTTGTGGCCTCCCTTGGTGCCCTCTGCCTTGTTTCTCAAGCTCCCTGCTTATCTTCTGTTCCGGAGAAAATCTTTTCGGAGGTTTTATTCCGTTTGGACTCCGTTTAATATTCTCCTCTGAAAAGGGTCAAAAACACAAAAAAACAGGAACTGGCACTCGACACTGAGTTAATAAGTTAGTCCCAAAAAAGATATAAAAGGCATACAAAACATCCAAAGTTTGACAAGATAATAGCATGGAACGATCAAAAATTATAGATACGTTGGAGACCTATCAAGGAGGTGCATGTGATATTAACGAACATGATCACAAGTACCAACTCACATTCAATAGTAAAGATACTCCACATGTACTTGCTCATTGAGATGTGTGGGGACCTGCTACTCCATCTGCTCATGGTTCCTTGTCATTTTAATTGTGTCTTATTGTTTAAATACATGCATTTTCCTTCTTAAGAAAAAGATGTTGTTTCTTAAATCCCGAGGATTGGTTGAGTTGTCTATCAACATAGAAATATTGAACTTTCAAAGTGATTGTGGTGCCGAATATCAAAAGCATAACTCCATTTTTTAAGTTTTCTGTGTTCCATTATCAAGTGTCCTTTCCTCACACACGTCAATAAAAGGGAGGTTTCCATTATCGGGTGCCCTTTACTCACATACACATTAATAAAAGGGGCTAGCCAAGACTAAACATTGGCATATAGTAGACACACTAGTCTTGTCCTTTTTTATAGTCTACTGTTCCAATTGGCTATTGGGAGAAATCTTAATTTCCTCGGGACATGATATCTCATTTATCATATTTAAATTCATCCTATTACAAAAAACTTCCTATCGACTCTCTCATTCATACAAACCCGATCAACCACTCGTGTGGCATTTGGATGTGCATGATAGTCAAATCTCTATCCATAAATAACCATACCGTACACAAGGGTGTGTTTCTCTCGGGTATAGCATTGTGCATAAGGAGTTCAACCACTTGGATTCCCCCACTAGATATGTATATGTTATCTTATAGATATTGTTAACACATTGCGTAGATATAACTAAAAGTAAATGGCTCAACTGCTTGTCTAAATATTGTTAACTGCAAGTGGTTCTTTAAATCCCAACATGTGATGATGGTTCTACTAAGCACTACAAAGTGCATCTTGTTGGGAAGGGGTTTTCTCAATACCATGACATTGGATATTGTTACATGCAAGTGGTTCTTTAAACTCCAAACATAATGATGATGGGTTTATTGAGCATTACGAAGCGCATGATGTTGAAAAGGTATTTCTTCTCAATGTCGTGGGCTTGTACATAGTAATAAATTTATCCTTCTTGTTAAGAAGACAATTTTACTCCTTTTATTGTTTATTATATTTGTCTTTCTTGTGGATGGTCTCTTTGTCCATTCTTAAAGATGTCATTTTCCATTCTTGAGTGTCCTTTCCTCACACATATTAGTTGAAGGGGCTAGCCAAGATTATACAATGCCATACAGTAGGCATTAGTATTATTCTTTTTCCGTAGTATGGTGTTCCCTTCGGTTGTTGGGAAGCAACTTTCCGCATGGGATGTTATCTCATTAATTAATTTAAATTTTGTACCACAACGACACAACTCTAATCAAACACTTCTTTCATACAAGCCATATCAAACAATCCCAAAGCATCTGAATGATCATGCCGGTCACAAAGTTGCGTTTTCTAGGGTATAACATTGTGTATAAGGGGTTCCTTTCATGAACCCACTAGATGTGTACATATCACATGATGTCATTATGAAGAGAATGTCTTCAAAATTTTGCATGTAACCAATGCATGTTAATCTATTGTTCATCTTACCTAGTCAACACATATGTCCTAGCCTGATAAAGTTTCCTATATAGAAAGACACACACCACCCACTAACCTATAGTTGGGACGATTCCTACTAAATATGTGAATAACTAATAAGGAGGATTTTGTTACAAATCTTGATTGAGTGCAAGCCAACAAAACGATGCATGTTTTCTCATGCTCCTAACGCTCCCTCACGTGCATCACATGTGGATTTAGGTATTCAAGGGGATTATCCACTATTTGTGTTATCATCTTATCGCCCAGTTACATGCCTCAAGGATACCTTATGACCCAGAGTCATGTTTTTTATAGTTATCATCAAGTCAAAGTTGTGCATTGATTCTTTATCGCATCCATGTTTGCAAGGATCCATGCATGATGAGTATTCTTCAATTGCCTTTGGCGATAGTTCACATCTTGTTCTTCCATGGGAGATGTATATGATGTGGATGTATACGAGTGGTTATTTAAAACAAACATAATGATGATGGATCTAGTGAGTGTTACAAAGCACATATTACTGATAAGGGACGTTTCAAACACCATGGATGTTGATATGATAATACCTTCAGAGTTGTTGTCACACCATGATTTTGATCCTGTTATTGTCTATTGAAGTCTCTCATGGATGGTCTCTTTGTAAACCGAAGTCAAAATGTGTGTGTGCATAGTGATCTCCATGATCCTATTTAGATGACCCAGTTGCATGGATGCCTTTATGTTTCTCTACTAAAACATGTCTATAGGCATAATAAAGCAAGATATGGTTTAAAGGTGGTTTTGAGGGCATGGTATCACAAACTTAGCTCCATCTTCTAGGAATTTGGTTTTGTGTTCTTCATTGCACATACACCTTTAATATTATTCGATGTGCATGCATTCACAACATATTTTAGGATCATTTGGCGTCTAGAGAGGGGGTGAATATACTACCTAAATGTTAAAACCACAATTTAGAGATCTTCCCAGTTTTAGTATTTTCCCAATCTACACTTAGCTAGTGGTTTGCTAAGATACTAGAGGCATGCGAATCTAGAAAAAGTAATGAGGGAGGAAGATAATTTGTAAGTAAGTAAAATTAGGTGAATTTGGAGAGTGTGAAAACTCTGGTGAGGGGTGCTCGATGATGTTTTCCGTAGTTTGGATAGTTGGTGCTAAATACCGACGGGTATTCGGTATAGTGAAGTTCATGGTTCATAGTACCTTTCAGATAGGGCATAATTGTGTCAGCAGCACACTGGTGTACATCACCCGGATTGGAAACAAACCAGCTCAGTTTGCGCATATCAAACGCGATGACAGGCCTCGTAGCGCTCACTAGGTAATGAGTGAGCCAATAACTTGATGGTATTAGTCCAAACCCTTAAAAATAGTTTGGTTCATTCACATATTAAGGCTCCCAACATACATAGGAGATCTAACATCCTCCAAAGTAGCAACATATGGTTACTTGGTGATGAATATCTTAGTTATGCTTCAAAATTATAATCTCCTCCACACTTATACTCCAATAGGATGGATCTTTTGATATGTAGAGGTTGAGTATTTGAATGGTAGGCTTGAATGCAAAGAGGAAAACACGTCAGGGGTGTTAGATGCAATTTCACATATGTTTTTATTTATGTGGATGATCTCGTTATTTTTAGTTCCTAGGCGGCTACTACACGTTTGCATCATTTCGCTTAGCATGCACTATCAAGTATCTCGATCGCCTTTGTTTTCTCCTTGGCAATGTAGTACCCCGGAATTCGATAGGGGCATCCTATAACAACAGATAAGATTTAGGAAAATAAGCGCATCACCAATGGTTCCTCTTTCCCTTGAAACTTTTTGGCTTCAGGGGAGTTGGTCCAAAAAAACTTCAACAACCCAGAAAAGCGGAGTTTTCTAAGGGACCCTACTACGTCGCCATCTAGGAGGAATGACGCTTCCTCTAAATATTCCCGTAAAACTTCCATGTTAGCATGCAGCCACCGGAATCCACCATGTCACCGCCAACGCAACCACCCCAACTATGACTATCGATGTCGCGCTGCCTGCTCGCCCGCCTAGTGCCGCCGACCACCCTGATTCGTTGTTTCCCGCCACCAGAGCCATCTGTCACGCCACTGTCAAATACATCATCCATTCCATAATGTAGTACGTCCGTACTTTTCAAAATTTAGGTTTGATCATAAATTTAACCAACATGGGCCAACTTTTGTCACAGTCGCTCATGTTGGTTAAATTTATGGCCACACTTAAGTGTCAGAAAACACATGCGCACTATATTATGGAAAAGTACCATTTTAAGCGGAAGGTTTTCACGGCAACAACAAAAGCAGCTCACCCATCAACCTCCCTCGATTATATGGACACACTGTAAAATCATATTTGGGGTAGATTTTTATCAGAAGTGTTGGTGAGGCTCTAGGTCCGATATTGTGATCTCTCACGACATAAATTAACATTCATCTTAAGCACATGAAACACCATTCCCCCCCCCCAAATAATATAATTGTTTGTAGTGGTGAGGAGAATTATTATTCCACAAATCTGAGATATGAAGATGATCGAATGTCTCCACACTAGCAGGGAAAATCTTATAGGTAGGAGCCTAGTAGTAGCAT